>NW_024096563.1:0-65000 GCF_016545835.1 Crotalus tigris
TATTTTATGATCCCACCAGTTTTTGCTTAAAGGCAAATGATATTTTTTGCAGATCTTCCAATGCACCATTGTTGCTACTTTGTCATGCCGCTGCTTGTAATCAGTCTGTGCAATCTTCTTGCAACAGATTACCAAGTGGTCCACTGTTTCTTCAGCTTCTTTGCATAGGCGGCACTTACTGTCTGTTGCTGTCTTCTCAATTTTGACTTTATATGCATTTGTCCTTAAGGCTTGGTCCTGTGCAGCCAGAATTAGTCCCTCGGTCTCTTTCTTCAATTTTCCTGCTCTTAGCCATTGCCAGATTTTATTATTATCTGCTTTTCCAGCTATTTTTTTTAATGTATTGTCCATGTAGTGCTTTGGTCTTCCCATGGCCTCTCTATTCTGTTTCCTTCATTGGTATTTCTTGTAGGCCGTTTTGCTCTCTCCAGTAGTTAATAAAGCCTTCTGAATACTAATTTCAGTGCATCTTCATCATTGTTCTTCAGATTCTTCAAAGCCATTTTTTCTTCGTCAACAATCTGATTGTTACTTGTAGCATTCCACCCCACCTAATTTCCTTGGTAGGATAACGTTGTCAATGTCACTGTGCTGGATGAAGGGCATGATTCATTGTCATTATTTTTCTGGTCTGCCTATCCATTGCTTTTAGTTCTGCTTGAGTCCAGTCCCCTATTCCAGCTGGGTACCTAATGACTGGGATTGCCCAGGTGTTGATTGCCTTTATGGTATTTCCTCCATTGAGTTTGGACTTTAAGATCTTCTTCACTCTCTTGATGTATTCACCTCTAATCTTTTTCTTGACTTCAGTGTGCTTGATGTTGTCAGCTTGAAGGATATTTGTAGTACTTCTTCCTCATCCAAACTCTTAATGTTATTTTCGTGGGGCATTGGATTCCTTCAGTTTTTCACTATTTTTCCTCGTTTGATAGTAAGTGTGGCACATTTGTCCAAGCCAAACTCCATAACAATATCTTGGCTATATATACGGACAGTGTTGAGCAGCGATTCTATTTCAGATGATGTTTTTCCATACAGCTTCAGATCATCCATGTAAAGAAGGTGGGATAGTCTAGCAGATGTTTTTGATGTTTGATAGCCATGTCCTGAGTTATTCAGTATTGTTGACAGAGGAAACAGTGCAATAACAAATAGTAATGGTGATAATGAATCTCCTTGAAATATTCCTCTTTAATATTACACCTATTTTCCAAGCTTTCTACCATTGATCTGAACTCGTGGCTTTCAGTGTGCCACGATCTTTGCACAAATTTCTTGAGGTTTCTACGACTCCTGTTATATTTTAGGCATCTTGATGATCCAATTCATGTGGCAGAGAGTCAAAGCCTTTTTTTGTAGTACCAATCCATGTACATTCAGGTTGGTCTTCTTCTCTTGCAGTTTTCCAAGATCATTTTGTCTATTAGGAGTTGATCTTTTGGTCCTCTGCTATTGGGGAGGTTTCCTTTCTGCTCAGGTGGAAAGAGATTGTTTTCAACTAGATGCTGTTGCACTGCATCAGCTACTACACCAGTTAGTAATTTGAAAGTTGTTGGTAAGCAGGTAATTGGCCTGTAGGTACCTGGTGTTGCCCCTTTGGTGTTGCCTCTTTTGCTGGAGTTTTCATTATTAGCTAGGTTTTCTCAGTTGTTAGCCACTTTTCAATTTGTCCTCCTTGTAGTATATTGTTGAACTGCTTGGCAATGAGTGGGTGTATAACAGTTAGATGTTTCAACCAAAACCCTTGCAGTTCATCTTCACCTGGTGCTGACCAATTTTTGATTTTCTTGCTCTTTTTTCTACCATTTTTGTTGTTATTACTAGTTCTTTCATTTCAACTTCTGTTTTATTTGCATCATCCACCTCTTTTAACCAAGCCGCATCCTTGTTGTATTTCTTTGGGTTATCCCATATCTGCTTACAGAACTGCACTGTTTCTTCCTTGTCAGGTACTGACTGATTCCTTGCAGTTTCTCCATTGATGGATTGGTAGAAACGTTTCTGATTGATTGAAATTGGAGGTTCTGCCTATAGTTTGCAATTCGAGCTTCATATCTACTGATTTTCCTGGCTATAGCTGTTATTTGTTGCTTTATTATTTCCAGTGCTTCCTTGATCTTCCTTGTTTCTAAGTGGTATGTCTTGATTAGGTATTCTTTGGTCTTCTTGTTCTTCAGCTTCTTTTCTTTCATCTGTGCTAGCTTGCTTGCATGTGATCTTAACTTGCTGATCTTATTTTCTAGTCTAACCTTCCATTTTTCTGGTGCACTGTTTGTTTTTCTTCTTTGTTGATTTTGCATCCCAGGTATTCTGTTATAACTGCAGCTGTGCTGTACATTAGTTGGTTTGTTTCTTGCAGTGAATTGGTGCTTATACTTGATATTGCAGTCTTTGCATCTTTTAATGCTTGTGCTAGCTGTTTCTTTGGAACAAGCTTCAATGCAGGTAGCCTTATTCTGTTTTTTTTGTGCTGTTCTAGATGCTCAGTTATTCTTTGTTTCAATTCTTTTATTTCTTTAGTTAGAGGGTTTTGTTCTTCCTGAGGAAGAGGTGCCTGGTTTCCAAATGAGAACAGTTGTATATCTCTACTGGATTCTTTCACTGCCAACGCCCCCTGGTTTGCCTCTACATTCTGAATTACTTCTTGTAAGGCTTTGATTTCTTTGCCCTGGGTAAACCTTTGCAGTTCGTCCAATTCTGTTTCTGTAAATACTTTATTTCGTATTATAAATCGGCGTTGATCTGCTAGTCTCTAGTTCTGTTATTTCTGATTCTGAATGTTGTTCTTTCCAGAACTGGTGTATTCGTTTTAGATATCCTCGTCTTGTTGGACTTGATCTGTAGTAACAGATCATTATTTCTTTGTTTTCCATCACTGTGTATCTGCGACGGGTAAACACCTTTTCTTCCAGTAGTTCTGCAGCTGCTGGCCCTGGTTGCTCAGCCAACAGTCCTGAGTCCTGTAACCCATTTTTCACCAGATATCCAGAAACTCCAATATCTAGCACAGACCTTGTTAACCCAGGCAACATCCGAGCCGGTATGGCATTCTGAAATTTACGTCTCACCATATTTTTTATGGGAGAGACACTCTTTGTCTGACTCCTCTGATGAGACCTGTCCAGTATGGTTGAACCTCTGGCATAGCTCTCATCTTCCTCAGAGTACACAAGCCCCACAACCACGTCAAGGTAGTGCCTCACTGGGGGTAATTATTATTATTATTGTTATTATTATTATTATTATTATTATTATTATTGATCATCGCACAGTCAGACAGATGTTCAGACTGGATTTGCATTTTGTCTACCTATCGAGTCCTTACCCAGGACCTGGGATAGGCAGATGTGGAAGTTTGATGGTATTACAAATATCATCGCAGGATGGAAGCGGTTCCTAGTAAGGCCGCCTTTTGCAATTGACTAATAGCGAATTTGTCAATGCCAATGGTGTTCAAGTGGTGCTCCAGTTGTTTTGGGATTGCACCCAAGGAGCCTATTACTATTGGTACTACCCTTGCTTGCTTTTGCCAGTCTTTCTATTTCTATTTGTAGGTCTTTGTATTTTGTTATCTTCTCCAGTTATTATTACTACTACTACTACTACTACTACTACTACTACTACTACTATTACTACTACTGTCAGCCAGATGTTTAAACCGGAATTGGCATTTTTGACAAGGACCTGGAATATGCAGATATGGTTGTTTGATGGTGTCAAAAGTTATCATTGTCAGAATATAAGCTACTCTGGGTAAAGCTGTCTTTTGCAATTGACCGGTGGTGATTTTGTCAATGCCGATGGTATTTAAGTGGTGCTCCAGATGTTTTGGGATTGTTATTATGGTCGGTCACACAGTCAGACAGATGTTTAGACTGAATTTGGCCTTTTAATTCCACCTTTTGAGTTCTTCCCAAGGACCTGGGAGATAGGCAGATGTTGTTCTTTGATATTGTTAAAGGTACCATTGCAGGGTGGAAGCTGTTCCAAGTAAAGCTGCCTTCCGCAATTGACTGATGATGACTTTTGTCAACGTCGCCTGGTTTTTCTTTTTGCAAATGAGGACCACCATCCAACAAAGCTTTATATAAATATGTTTGACATCTGTTGCATTTTTTTTTAAAACGGAGAAGTTAAATTACATATATAGCTAGTCCTCAACTTACAATTCATTTCATGACCCTTCAAAGTTACAACAACAGCGATGACCATTTTTCACACAACCGTTGCAGCATCCCCATGGTCAGGTGATCAAAATTCGGCTGTTTGGCAACTGATTCATGTTTACGACGGTTGCAGTGTCCCGGGGTCTCGTAATCCCCTTTTGCTACCTTCAGATGAACAAAGTCAATGGGGGAAGCCAAGTTCACTTAACCACCATGTTACTCACCTAACAACTGCAAATTCACTTAACAATTGTGGCAAGAAAGGTCATAAAATGGGGCAAAATCCACTTAACAAATGTTTCCCTTAGCCCACAGAAATTTGGGACACAATTGTGGCCGTACATCAAAGACCACCCACCTGACCATTTTATCTTTTTATTGCATGCTGCCCACTCCTTCCCAGGCCTCCTTTTTTTTCATGAGCCATGTAAATTTGACCAATAAATAAATCAATCACCTTCTGCCCGACTCCGGTCTGCCAGAAATGAGCAGGGATTTCCATCTTTTAGGGATGTTTGTTCTCTCCAGAATGTCAACCCACCAGAAGAGGCAGTTTTATTGCTGGCTGTCTCACAGGTCAGCCTCTTCTTCCACTCCATTAAAAGAAAGTGATCAAGAGTGCTCAGGAAGGTGAAAAGTCTGAATAAATACAACCTGGCTTTCTCAGTTGGCCTCTCCAATCTTTAATTGCTCTCTCAAAGACTTCACACATACAGGCAGCCTGGCAGCCTTTGGGGAAATGTAAATGCAGAAGCGGGAGATAATTAATTCTACAGCATCACAAATCTTCTGAGGTCACCTCTTGGGATTGGAAGGAAAAGTAGGAAAGCTTCACAAACACATTTCCCCCCCCCCAAAGGGCAGGAACACGTGGGGAGACCAGAGGTATCATCCCCAGAAATAGATCCTTCACCGTATGGGGGGAAAACCAGCCCAGGTTTAATTGCAGTTAATGATGATTAACGGTGCTTAATGATCTACGGTGACTCTGGCTGTAGACAGGGGCTCATTAAGATATTTTTACTCCCCCCCCTTTTTTTTGCAGAGTCATGATTTATTCATAAGCCTATTTTTCATCAATATTTATTTTGAAAGGCTGTTTTACGCGACTGCGTAATAACTGCAAATGCTCAGCTCTGAAATTAATTTGGCTTGCCGAGAATCATGCATTCCCTTCCGGGGGGGGGCACAAACTAGCGAGCCCTTTAGAGGCTGGGGTGTAATTTTGTCGAAGCCGTTCAGGTCATGAGGCTCTGGGATTGTTAAGCTACTTTTAGAATTAAGCTCATTAACTCCCCTCTCCCTTTTTTTTAACATCAGGAAAGAGAACTCTGTAGTCTGTAGGTTTGCTTCTGTAGGTTTGCTTCTCAAAGCATGCATGGAGAACCCATACACACATACACACAAACCCATCTAAGGTTGTCCAGTTCAGCTGAGAATCCTGGCTTTAGTTCTCTGGAGCAATGTAGGCACCAGGGAATGGTCCAGAGAAGCGGTCCCCAACCCCGAGTCCATGGACCGGTACTGGGCCACGGCATGCCAGCAACAAACAAGCAAAGCCCCATCCATGGGATGCAGGCAGCACACAAAACCGTGCACTCTCCGGTCCATGGAAAAACCTTTCTCCACAGAACCGGTCCCTGGTGCCCCAAAGGTTGGGGGCCTCTGGTCCAGGGAAAGAAGCCAAAGAGATACTTAAATGAGCTAGCTGTGAATCACACGGGAGCAAACTAGCACTGATGATGTTACCTAGTTGGGTAATGAAATGTCTTCAAGAAAACTAGCATGCTCAGAGAGCACCAAGGAACCCATAGTTCTCCTCTTCTTGCTTCTCGTCCTCCTCTCCACAAACCCCACTTCCCTTCTAGCACTGAAGATATTAACTAGTTGTGTCCTGAAACATCTGCAAGACAATACCAAGTCTAGAGAGCACCAAGGACCTCACAATCTTCCTCCTCCTCCTCCTCCTCCTCCTCCTCTCCTTCCTTTCAGTTGCCATGAAGTTGTCACTTTTAGCACAACCACAGAGACATTGTATTGTCCTTGCCAAGTCCTTCAAAAACAGAGGAGCATCACCTGGTGGTAACTTCTTGGCAGGTCCAGATTTTTTTTTGAAGGGGGGGGAGGTGTCATTCATTGCTCCCTGCTATCTCTACCAATTCAATCCTGGTGTTTTATGACTCAATGCTTTGTAAGCTTCTCAGTGATACCAGGGATACAACAACCCAACATGGGCTTTGGAGACCTATTACCAAGCCTTCTCAATCTTGTCTCCATCTGTGCAAAGAAAGCACATAGCTGCTAAAGCAATGCTGTCTTGGAAAGCTGGTCCACAGGCAGAATGTTCAGCCATGCAGATGTTCCCAACTAGACTAAAACAATTAACTGATCGATAAACCGATTGCGTGCCATCAAATCACTCTAGGCTCCCAATGACCTCAAAGGTAGCTTTTCTCCTTGGTGACCTGTTCCTAATGTGGTCTTTCAGGTCCTCCAACAGTTCCTCCATCAACACCATAAGTGACTCCAACCGCCATGTTGGTGGCCATCCTCTTCTTCTCTTTCCTTCTGTTTTTTCCAGCATTGTAGACTTGTCAAGAGAGCTAGGTTTTCATGCTGATTATCCCAAAAGATAGACAATGTCCAGTTTCCTTTTGAAAATGCACCTTTGAGACAACCATGACCTGAATGAATGAGAATCTCCATAGACATTCATATTGATTAATTATATGCCCTCAAGTTGATGTTGGCTCTTACAAACTACATGGACAGATGTTCTCCATGACGTTCTCACCTGGTCCTTCAGCTCTTCCAATGGACTGATTCTTGCTGTTAGTCACCCTCTTCTCTTTCCTTCCACCTTTCCTGGCACCAGAGCTTTTTCCTGACAGCTTGATCTTCCCTTTAGGCCAGTGGTTCTCAACCTGTGGGTCGGGACCCCATTTGGGGTCAAACGATCATTTCACGGGGGTCGCCAAACAAGGCTATCCGCCATTTTTTCCCCTTTTCTTTGGCCACGCCCCTGGCACCCGGTGATGTATAAGTGGTTGGGGGTCACCACAACATGGGGAACTATATTATGGGGTCGCAGCATTAGAAAGGTTGAGAACCACTGCTTTAGGATCACCTGAGCCTGGCCCTTCTTGCCTCAGGTGAGAACTGGGTTGATGTGTTCAGTGATCCATTGCTTTGTTTTCTTGGCTGTCCATGGTATTCTCAGAAGCCTTCACCAACATCAAAGTTCAGGAGTCTCGATACTCTTCCTCTCCTGCTTCAAAGGAAGGAATCTCTCTGGAATGGGAAAGAGTTATCCTTCAACAGGCGTGCGTTGTTTTGTAACTGCAGCAAACTTGCACCTTGGCTGGCTAGCTTAACTCTCAAACTCTCTTGACCTTGTCCTAATTTCCCTTTGATTTGTTCTGTGTTCTGTGAGATCCATTTAGAAGGGAACCGCTTTGAGAAACCTTTCAACTTGGGGGCTTCTGCTCCTTGGTTTCTTCCCTACTGATGTGTTTCTTGTGTATTTGGAGCATTTAAGTGGCCATTGTTCATAGTTGAAATGTTCGGTGATGATCCATCAACCATCTCCCAATGGGAAACGTTTCTGGGCCATGATGATGAATAGCAATTTACTGGATTTTTTTCCTCCAGTGAAATGATGTGACCTATTGAAAGAGAATTCACCATGGCCTAAGCGGACATGAAAAACACAGGCTCTACCAGCATCTTTCTCCAAACATTTCTCAGCTTGCTTATTTAAACATTTAAAACATATAAGGAATGGTTGCTGGAATTGGGTATGTCTAGTTTAATGAAGAGAAGGACGAGGGGGGACAGGATAGCAGTCTTCCAATATCTCAGGGGCTGCCACAAAGAAGAAGGAGTCAAGCTATTCTCCAAAGCGCCTGAAGGCAGGACAAGAAGCAACAGATGGAAACTAATCAAGGAGAGAAGCAACCTAGAACAGTGATAATGAACCTTTTAGTGACTGAGTGCACAAAATTCACCCTGCCCCCCCATCCACCACCGCTCTGCCCCCTGCTCCGCCCCTGCCCTGCCTGCCCGCAGAGCCACCCACTGCCTCCACGGCCTGCCGCAAAAGATCGTCCAGGTGGCCCTGCAGCTCCATGGCAGCCACGCCCTCTGCCTGCATCCCACAGCATCATCTCTGCATGATGGGGCCTGAGGGCGGAGTCTTGTCCTTGCTGCCCGGCTGCCATGTCTTTGGCTGCGCTGCTCCGCATCGGCTGCGCCTGGGGGCAATTCTCCTCTGGGTGGGCTGCTGGTGAAGAGGGGGCTGCGGGGGGGTGGGGCTGGGGCAAGGGTGCGTGTGCCCCCAGAGAGGGCTCTGAGTTCCGCCTCTGGCATGTGTGCCACAGGTTCGCCACCACTGACCTAGAACTAAGCAGAAACTTCCTGACAGTGAGAACAATTAACCAGGGGAACCATCTGCCTCCAGAAGCTGTAAATGCTCCAACACTGGAGGTTTTTAAGAAGAGACTGGACAGCCATTTGTCTGAAATGGTATAGGGTTTCCTGCCTGAGCAGGTGGTTGGACTAGAGGACCTCCAAGGTCCCTTCCAACTTTATTATTATGGATCATCGCACAGTCAGCCAGATGTTCAGACTGGATTTGGCATTTTGTCTACCTATCGAGTCCTTACCCAGGACCTGGGATAGGCAGATGTGGATGTTTGATGGTATTACAGGTATCGTCGCAGGATGGAAGCAGTTCATAATAAGGCCGCCTTTTGCAATTGACTAATAGCGAATTTGTCAATGCCAATGGTGTTCAAGTGGTGCTCCAGTTGTTTTGGGATTGCACCCAAGGAGCCTATGACTATTGGTACTACCCTTGCTTGCTTTTGCCACAGTCTTTCTATTTCTATTTGTAGGTCTTTGTATTTTGTTATCTTCTCCAGTTCTTTCTCTTCTATTCTGCTATCTCCAGGCACTGCCACGTCCACTATCCAGACTTTTTTGTCTTTCTTATCGACAATTGTTAAGTCTGGGGTGTTATGTTGCAGGTGCTTGTCTGTTTGAATTCTGAAGTCCCAGAGCAGTTTAATTTTATCATTTTCTATGACTTTCTCTATTTTATGATCCCACCAGTTTTTGCTTACAGGCAAATGATATTTTTTGCAGATCTTCCAATGCACCATTGTTGCTACTTTGTCATGCCGCTGCTTGTAATCAGTCTGTGCAATCTTCTTGCAACAGCTTACCAAGTGGTCCACTGTTTCTTCAGCTTCTTTGCATAGGCGGCACTTACTGTCTGTTGCTGTCTTCTCAATTTTGACTTTGTATGCATTTGTCCTTAAGGCTTGGTCTTGTGCAGCCAGAATTAGTCCCTCGGTCTCTTTCTTCAATTTTCCTGCTCTTAGCCATTGCCAGGTTTTATTATTATCTGCTTTCCCAGCTATTTTTTTCATGTATTGGCCATGTAGTGCTTTGTCTTCCCATGCCTCTATTCTGTTCTTCATTTGGTCTTTATTATTATTATTATTATTATTATTATTATTATTATTATTATTATTATTTCACCAAGGAGAGAAGCAACCTAGAAATAAGGAGAAATTTCCTGACAGTGAGAACAATTAATCAGTGGAAAGGCTTGTCTTCAGACGTTGTGGGTGCTCCAACACTGGAGGTTTTCAAGAAGAAACTGGACAGCTCTTTGTCCAGAATAGTATAAGGTCTCCTGCTTGAGCAGGGGGTTGGACTAGAGGACCTCCAAGGTCCCTTCCAACTCTGGCATTCTGTTCTCTTGTAATAAACCCCCAAGAACAGATACAGATACAGATACAGCCAGATTGTTTTGGGATTTAGAAAAATTGAATTCCACTAACATTGTTATGTCAAGACCCCTGAGCCTTTGGCTCGAGTTTAGCAGCTATCAGGAGCTCCATAGATATTAATAACATTTGGGTTGTGTAGCACTGCTTGGACATTTAGAAGGAACGAGTTGACATGTTGGCTAACACCAAGCTCCTGAAGTGTCATATAGCAGCATCAAACCCACAATCACAAATTGCTGACAAATTTAATTTTGTCAGCAACCCAAGGACCCTGCCAATTACTTACTGGCAAGAACAGCAGCTTGTCAAAAAATTAATATGTTGCCATCCTACGTCGGGAAAAAACATATTCTTCCGTTGGAAGAGGTTAGATGCCTGCTCTATCTATCTATCTACCCATCCATCTATCAAGTGTATGTGGTCACCCGTCTCACAAAAAAGGGTTTCTGGATTGGTGCACAAAAAGCAAACCCTTCATGGCATGGGCCCAGGCTGTCTAACGCAGGGCTCTTCAACCAGTGGTACGGGTGCCACCTGGGGTACATTGGCACCTGGCAGGTGGTACGCACCATCCTAGAAAAGGGGTAGCAGGGGAGGGGAATGAGCTGAACCGGTGGCAGCACCGCACAAGCCTGAGCGAGAGATGGCTGGAGCTGCAGGGCTGTCAGGGCTCAGCAGAAGCGTCAGGATCAGTGCTTCTTCGGGACTGTCAGGGCTCAGCGGAAGCGCCAGGATCAGCGCCAGGCTCCAGCTGCAGCTCAGCGCTGATCCTGGCGCTTCTGCTGAGCCCAGAAGAAGCGCCGATCAGCTGGAATGTTGCAGCGTCTCCAGGGTCTTGTGATTTACATTCAGATGCTTGGCAACTGATTCATATTTATGACGGTCACAGTGTCCCAAGGTCATGTGAAGTGATCAAAACCTGCTGCAACCAGCCAGCAGACAGGGGGAATAAAAATCACACACACCCCACCCCACCCTGCTGCCAATCCTCAACAGAAATGCTCACAACAATGAAAATCTCGGACAGGAGGAAGAGCGCCACTGGGTGGGCAGGCAGGTGTCTTGCTCGGCTCTGCCTTGGGGGGCACTTTTTCAGTGCCATTGTAACTTCAAACAGTCACTAAGTGAACTGTTGTAAGTCGAGGACTACCTGTACTTTATCATTTTTTTCCTTTTTTTATTTTTTGGTCATCAAGGTTTTGACCCCTTGCTAGGCGACTGGTGGTACTCGGATGTTGCCATATCCTAAAAGTGGTACAATGGGTGAAAAGGTTGAAAAGCCCTGGTCTAACGAACCATCTTATCCCAATGCGATTGGTCTTCCCCACTTGGGCCAGTGGAAGTTACGTGTTGCGGACCCTGTCAACCAAGAAATTTTGGCTAGCATGGTCCAGGAGACAGCTTTTTTCTGCTGTGGCCCCTGACCTTTGGGACATCTTGCCCCCTTCAAGGTGAGATCTGCTTTTACCCTTCTGGCCTTCCATAAGGGCTTGAAATCCCGGCTCTGTCAGTTGGCTTGGCATCTCAGTGGATGAGCATCGCGCTGGAGGTGGTTGATGGATGAAGAGCCCATCCCATCTCTCACCCCATATTCTGCTGCCTCCCTCCCCATCTTTCAGTTGTGAATTGTGGTTCATCACACAATCGGCCAGATGTTCAGACTGTATTTGGCATTTTTGTCCTCCTATCGAGTCCATCCCAAAGAGCTGGGATAGGCAGATGATGATGTTGTGTGATGTTTTTATTTATTGTTTTTTCATTTTTGTGTTTACCAGTGAAAAGAAGAGGAGAGAAGCAACCTAGAACCAAGGAGAAACTTCCTGACGGTTAGAACAATTAATCAGTGGAACGACTTGCCTCCAGACATTGTGGGTGCTCCAACACTGGAGGTTTTGAAGAAGAGATTGGACAGTCATTTGTCTGAAATGGTATAGGGTTTCCTGCCTGAGCAGGGGGTGGGACTAGAAGACCTTCAAGATCCCTTCTAACTCTGTTATTCTATTATTTTGCTAATGTTTGTAAACCGCCCAGCCTCGCTTTTAGATGAGGAGGGCAGCACACAAATCTAATAAACAAACATGTAAGCATAGCTATGAGTGGTTTTAAAAGTCTTCGCTAAAATGGACTTCCGGTGGTTAAAGCGGTGGAGATGGCGGCTACTTTGTAGCCGTCCTCCTGAGAAGGTGTCAGATCCGCGGAGCACAGCGTTTACCAGCTGGCCCGCGGTTCGCAATCCCCTTCCCGGGCGAAGGGAAGGGGCAGAGATCGCATGAATAGAGGTAGAACCTCTTAACTCTCCCTGGATTTTTATTTTTAGGGGGGTAGAAAGAGGGTTCCCTCGGAGTTCATTGCCTTCTCCGCCTCTCAGCTGTCTTGGTTTCTTCGGAAACAAAGCGAGACGCCGCTACCATCTCCGTACTTAAAGAAACCGTGAGTAATCTTAAACCGGACAGAACTGTTTAAAGGATTTTATTTATAGTTTAGCTTCAGTTTATTTTTTTTAGTTTATTTAGTTTATTTAGTATCTGCTGATTTTTTTTTATTTTTTTGAGCTTTCTCTTTTTTTTCGGGCGTAAAAGTGAGAGTGAAAGTAAAATGGCGTTTTGAAAGTTTTTTTTCCTTTAAAAGACGGATCGGCTGAATTGTTGTTTAATACTGCTTTTTTTTTACTTTTTTTACTTTTTTATTCTTGGGGACTTTTAGATTGATCTTATTTTATTTTATTTTATCTTATTTTTAATTTTTTTTTTGATTACTTATTTTTATCGGTATTTTTAAGAAGAAAGGAAGATAAATTAAAATGGCTTCAAAACGACAACCAGCTACTGCAGCTTCTAAAGTAACTTCTTCTCCTGCTACTTCTACTGTGCAACAACAACTTAAAATAATACCCTCAGTGCAGCAACCTAAATCCACTCCACCTTCACCTCCCCCATCTGGCACATCAGCACAAGACATTAAAGACATAATGGTAAGTGCTGTCTCACAGTTTAGGGAGGAAATGAAACAACTTTTGGACCAGAATAAATCTGAAACTAAGGAGGAAATGAAGAAAGAAATGAAGGAGCTTTTAGAACAGAATAATGCTATTTTGAGGGATGATATACTTCTAGCTCTATCTGGAATAGCCTCAGTGGTTGTGAAGCTGGACTCCAGAGTAGAGGAAATTGAAGAAACAGTTGAACTTTTGGATTATAAATTTCAAGATATGGAGAAAAAAGTGGAGACTTCACAAGATGATATTCTTATGTTCCAGTATAGACAGATGGAATATGCTTTGAGAATAAGGGTTCTGAAAGAAGATAAAACTCAAGATTTGATGGAAATGGTGATTAATGACTTGGCTGTTATTTTGAATATTGATAAAGAAGAGTTACGTGGGGATGTGGAAAGAATTTATAGAGTTAATTCTTGGATTGCAAAACAGAGGAATTTGCCTAGAGCTGTGGTGATATATTTTGCTAAGAAGTCTTTGCGAAATCAGATTCTACAAACTTTTTATAATAAAAGATTTCAGATTGCTGCCCAAGATATTATTATTTTAAATGAAATTCCACCTAAAATTTTAAGAAGCAGAAAAGATTTTGCTTTTTTAGTAAATGAACTTAAAGCAAGACAAATGCCAATTAGATGGGAGATTCCGATGGGCATTGTTTTGAGCCATGCGGGGACACGTTATAGACTTAATACAGTTGCTAAAGCTAAGGAATTTTATAAAACGGTCCTGGGAGCAGGCTCTCCTTTGCCCATGATGCATAAAGTCTTGAGTGACAAAGAGATGGAACAGAAATCTGAAGGTACAGGGATGATGACTGCTGGACAGGTGGTATGGATGTCTCAACCAGAGGTTAAAGAACAGAGAATGACCCGTGCAGCACATAAACGTAAAGAAAAAGAACAACAGAAAAAAGAAAAAGAAAAAGAAATTGAAGAATCTACTCAGCAAATTGCTTCAGTGCCGGTGGGAGGAGCAAGACCCAAAAGCTCTGCTACATATTCATCAGCAGCAGAATTTGAGCTGATCTTCTCCAGGCTGAAGGCCAAGGGAGATGGCAAAGCTCCTGTCCTGGAATGTTAATTGATTAAACATTCCTCAAAAGAGAAAAAAAATTTACCACTATTTGAAACAACATAACAATGATATTATTTGCTTGCAAGAAACTCATATTACAGCTAAAGATCAAAAATATTTAAATAATCCTCGCTTTGGATCTCATTTTGTATCTCCCGCCCCTGGGAAGAAAGGGGGTGTGGTAATCTATGTTAAACAGAATTTATTTGCTACCTTGTTAGAATCAGATCCTTACGGAAGATATGTTATGCTTGAACTTGGTTTATATGGCAAGAAAATTCTTATTGTGGGGTTGTATGCACCAAACCAGCAACAGGAGCAATTTTATAGGTTACTACATCAGAAAATAACTTTGTTGGACTATAGATCGGTGATTTTAATGGGAGACTGGAATGGTGTCTTAGATATACAAATGGACAAAAAAGGCTCTTCTACCTTTTTTAAACAGGCTAAATTACCTAAAGCCTTTTGTGATATGAAAGAAGATTGGGAATTGAGAGACTATTGGCGTGAACGTAATCAAGAAGAAAAGGATTTTACGTTTTTCTCAGATAGACACCAATCTTTCTCAAGAATTGATTTCTTTTTGATCACAAAAGATTTATACAACAGGGTGAAGAATGTAAAAATTTTTCCTAGGACATTGTCCGATCATAGTCCAGTTTGGATGGAACTGTTTGTAGAGAAGGAAGATAGGAGATCCGGGAGGGTGAATGAGAATTTATTTAAACAAGAAAAAAATGTTCATAAATTAAAGGAATGTTTAAAGGAATATTTTACTTTAAATATGAACAAGGGAACATCAATGTCAAGGGTCTGGGATGCAAGTAAAGCTTTTATGCGTGGTATTTTGATAAAAATGAATAATTTGCATAGACAGAAACAGACTCAGAAACGGAAAGACTTGGAAGAGGAGATTAAATTAAAAGAGAAACTTTTAATTTCAAATCCCTTAGATGAAAAGGTTCAAGGAGCTTTAAAATTGTTAAAAACACAATTTAACATGCTGATGGCTGATCAAGCTGCAACTAATTTGCTATTTATGAAACAAAATACATTTTGTAATGCTAATAAACCAGGGAGATGGTTGGCTTATCAGTTAAGAAAAAAACAGAAACAGAGGAATATAGATAAAATACATTATAATGGTAAATTGGTTTATCAGAAAGAATTGATTAAGAAATCTTTTTTAGAATACTATCAAAAATTATATAAGGGTACTAATATTCAAATTACAGATATAAATAATTATTTAGGCAAAGTTAACTTTCCTAAATTAACAGAAGATCAGGGAAAAAAGATTAACGGTTTAATTACTAAGGAAGAAATTGTTACAGCTATTAAACAATTGAAATTGGGCAAAGCGCCGGGTACGGATGGGTTGACATCTATTTATTATAAAGCTTTAGTAGAAGAGATGACCAACCGTTGTGTGAACTGTTTAATAATTTATTACAGGGGTTAGAGATCCCTCCATCCTGGCGTAATGCATTTATATCATTGATTCCAAAAGATAGTCAAGATCTTACTTTGCCTAAAAATTATAGGCCTATATCTCTTTTAAATGTGGATTATAAAATTTTTGCAAAAATTTTAGCTAACAGGCTTATGGGGATCTTGCAGCAGTTTATACATAGGGATCAATCGGGTTTTATAACTGGAAGGTATATGAAGAATAACGTTAGACAAATTATTACAAATTATTAATTTATTAGAGTATTTAGAAAAGAATAACCAAGTCTCTGCAGGCCTGATATTTTTGGATGCTGAAAAAGCCTTTGATCAAGTGAATTGGCAGTTTATGCTGTGTTTAATCAAGGAGATGAATTTTGGACAAAATATATTACAAGTATTATCCAATATATATCAAAAACAGACTGCTCAAATTATTGTAAATGGGGGTTTGTCAGAGGCTTTTGTAATAGAAAAAGGAACAAGACAGGGATGCCCGTTGTCTCCGTTATTGTTTGTTTTAACACTGGAAATTTTGTTGATTAAAATTCGGGAGTCTCAAGAAATAAAAGGAATAGAAATTAATAAAAAAGAATATAAATTAAGAGCCTTTGCAGATGACTTGGTTGTTACTTTGTCTCAACCTGTTTCTTCGGTGGTGAAATTATTACAATTGATTCAACAATATGGACGTGTTTCTGGCTTTAAAATTAATAATAATAAGACCAAAATATTAGCTAAAAACATGACTAATGGTGATAAACAGGCTCTAGTTAACTTAACAGACTTTGAAATTGTTGATAAGGTAAAATATTTGGGGGTTACATTATCTGCTTCTAATGTAAAATTGTATAAAAATAATTATGAAAAGCTGTGGATGGAGGTACAGAAGGATTTAAAAAACTGGAATAATTTACAGTTATCCCTTATGGGCAGAATTGCAGTTATTAAAATGAATGTCCTGCCAAAGTTTATTTTTTTGTTTCAAATGTTACCTATCTTAAAGAACGAACGTAATTTAGATGAATGGCAAAAAGGTATTAATAAATTTGTTTGGGCAGGGAAAAAACCAAGGGTGAAACTTAAAATAATGCAAGATTTTCGTGAGAGAGGTGGACTCAAGGTACCAAATATGAAATTGTATTATGATGCTGTAGTATTGACATTGATTAGCGACTGGGTGAATTTAACAAATACAGAAATACTTCATTTGGAAGGCTGGGACCTATTTTTTGGATGGCATGCCTATTTAATATTTAATAAAAAAGTGGATTGGGTTTTTAAGTCTCATATTATAAGAAACTCTTTGCTAAGAGTGTGGAGAAAGTATTATAAAAGTGACTTCAAAATACCATTATGGGCTATACCTCGGCATGCCATAGAAGGTATAAGGAAAGGGGTAAATATGGACAAGGTCTCTTACGTACAGTTATTAAGATGGGATGGCCAAGACTGGCAGTTAAAATCTTTGGAAGAATTAACACATGAAAACTTAACTTATTCATGGTTCCAATATAGACAAATAGTGGATAGATGGAAGATGGATTGTAAAATGGGCTGGCTTAGAGAAGATGAAATTTTTTTAAAACAAGTAAGAGATCAAAGGCCAACCCATATTAAGAGAGTTTATGGGGTTTTAGTGGAATTAGATTCAGAACTTGAACTAGTTAAAGATTGTATGATTAAATGGCACAGAATATTGGTGAAACGATTTCAATGGATACTTGGGAACTTATTTGGATAAGAAATGTTAAATTCACACAAGCGCAAAATTTAAGAGAGAATTTTTATAAGATGTTTTATAGATGGCACCTTGACCCAAAGAAAATGTCCATTATGTACCCTAATCTACAGCCGAAATGCTGGAGATGTGGATATTTGGATGCTACCTATTACCATATTTGGTGGACGTGTAAGCATATAAAAGCTTTTTGGATTAAGATATGGTGGAATATTCAAAGAATTTTTAAAAGGAGGGTAAAATTTACTCCGCAATTATTTTTACTAGGTATTGTTATTGACTGTGATGCTAAGGAGGTTATATTGATGTTAAATTTGATTACAGCCGCTAGGTTGTTAATAGGACAATATTGGAAGAAGGAATCTTTGCCTACTTTACAAGAATGGTTTCATAAAGTTTCGTATTTGGCAGAAATGGCAAAGATTTCGGCTTTCTTAAAGGAGCAATCTCAAGAAAAATTTTTTGCGGTATGGGAAAAATGGATAAATTTTATACAACATAATTTGGATATGGAAAAATATTATCTAGCCTTTTTATAATTTGTAATGATTGTTTTTTCTTTCTTTCTTTCTTCTTTTTCTTTTTTATATATATACATTTTTTATGTATTATTATTCATATATTTTTTTTTTATATATATATATATGCTTTATTCTTCGTCTACTTTCTTCTTTCTTCTTTCTCTCTCTCTTTTCTCTTTTTATTTTTTTTTTTCTTTTTTAGTATATATTATTCATTTTAAAGTTTATGTTATCTATATTATTATTATATATATTATTATTGTGATTTTTATTATTATTATTAATTATTTTATAAATTGCAAATGTTATTTTTAAAATATTTGTTAAATAATCCTATATTCAGTTCTGGGAAGTCGGGGGGGGGGTGGGGTGGTTGGGGAGGGGGGGGTGGATTTTTATTTGTAAAACTTTTGAAAAATTTCAATAAAAAAAAAAAAAAAGTCTTCGCTAAAATATGGATCATGGGGGAGGGAATTTTCTAAGAAACCATCAAGCTAATTGCTGTAAACATCTTCCGAGTTAGTGATGTTATCAGTAGCTCCATTGGGATCGTAGCACATGCTTCTATTGGGATCAATACATTCACCTGCCTCTTCCAGTGCTTTATGGCGCCTAAATTTGCTCAGAACCTTTATTTGCCTCCTTTGAATTCCATTTTAATTAAGAGAAATGTTAATTAAAGCAAGTAAGTTTAACTTCAGTTTGGTATTTGTCTCCCATTACATCCTCACATTGATAAAAAGATTGCTGGAAAAAAATCTCTTGACTTGATCGTTGGGTGCGTGGGCCTATGTTCATCTGGACTGGGAATATTTCATTCCGTTTAATTGATCCACAAATCATTTTAAAAGAAGAAGAAGAAAGTAAAGTTTAACAATCCACAGTTGTCATTATTTGCACTTTGTACTTTAAGAAGATGCCAATGTTCTTCGCAACGAACATAATTAAATCAATTTCTACTTTTCTTTCTGCCCAACTACCATGAATATATGCTTATTTTCCTGTAGCGTGTTTTTTTTTGTTTTTATGACCCTGTAATCTCTTTTACTGAGGTGGAGTCGGGATGACTGAATGGAGCTGAGCCTTTACTGGCCAGATGCCCTTCCTGATGCCTACAGTGAAGTTCACAGCCGATATTTTCTCTTTGCACCCTGGTAGAGAAACATTTGTCGCTGCCTAGAATTGAACTCTCAACTTTCCAAGTGAGAAGCGATTGTCTTCATCTCTAGGCCACCACGCCACTCATCCTGTAGCGTACAGGATTTTTCAACCTTAACAACTTTAAGATGTGTGGAGTTCAATTCCCAAGCTGGCTGGGGAATTCTGGGAATTGAAGTCCACACATCTTAAAGTTGCCAAGGTTGAAAAATGCTACACTAGGCTAACAGATGAAGCTGATTGGAAAGACTTTTAGAAGCAACAAAAGGGAGCATCTTCACATTCCAATTATCTGGTGGAAGTCGTTAAAACAAGTTATGGAAATAGCCCTCACTTAGATCAAATTTGGCAACTTTAAGACTTGTGGACTTGAACTCCCAGAATTCCCAAGCTAGCATGACTGGCTAAGGAATTCTGGGAGTTGAAATCTACAAATCTTAAAGGTCCCCAGTTTGGAGACCCCTGAGTTAGATCATTTTAAAAAGATGTTGAATTAATTCATGGAAGACATGTAGATGAAGGCTTGACAGCTTTGAAACTCAATGTCATCTTCAGATTGAAGGCAACAGGACTGCAAAAAAAAAAAACGTTGAACAACAGCTTCATAAGAAAGAATACCTCCCATGTCCTATTTGTAAGAAACCCCAAAGTACTTGTCAGAATCCAATTATATTTCATCTCTAGTTATCGACTATGGAAACCCCCATTTACGCTCTCTCTGGATTCTGTCATACAATGCAGGGAAGGGGGGGTGAACAAAGGGGCTTTATGGCCCTCACTTCCTTCGGTATAACATCAAAGGGATTAAATGTGGATACCACCAAAAGGACTAAATCATAACAATGGGGCCATCAGCTTTCATCTACTTCTCTCTGAAGTCTCCCTTCCACTGGCAGTGAAGAAAAAGGGGGTGGAAATGTAACGCCTGGGATTGTCGCTGGAAAGATGGTGGGGTGGGGTGGGGCTGCTGGGGACCCCTTAAAACCTTGAATCGTAGGGCTTGGGCTCCCGGTCCTGTCTAGAACTCCTGCAACCATTTTCTCTTAATAAAGGATGCCTGTTGGAAGAAATATTCCAAGAGTTCTGTCTTCTTAAGATGCAAAGTGGGGTGAGTCCGTACTTTGTTGGTCTCTGTGAGAAACAAAATGCTGAATTAAGAATGGCCTTCGTCTTCTTTAGCAGGGCTGTCCTTATGCCTTACATAACTTTATTTATAAAATCAAGTAGGAACTAGTAGAAAATCTTGGTGACCCAATTGGTAGATGAAGCCTTAATATGTTAAAGTCATACCAAATGATGTGCTAACTCTATAGAACGTGGGGCGTTGAGAAGATGATCAATAACCTTTCCCATCCCAGAATAGGTAGGAAAAATAAAATAAAAAAACCAGGCCCTGATTTATTTTAAACTTTATTGGAAATGCGACCAAAAAGGAGATATGAAAAATCACCTGTTAGCCACTAGACAAAGACACACGAGCTTGCGAACTGACTGCGGAGATTTATTGAACGTCGTCTGCTGTGCAGAAAGCCAAGAATTTCCATAAAAGTCCATTTATTGATATGTATCCCCTTGTCAGCCTTTTGTCTTCTTTAGACTTTTCACTTGCTGGGATCCTGTACAAGATAATTTTGTTTTCATTATGAGAAATGATTGCTTGGTTTTCGTCTTGAATAAAGTCTCTGGAGCGATGGGTCTGGCTGCGTTGCTCTTGAAAATATTATCAATACTCGAGGAAATTAGCTGCAGAAAATTCATGGTTACGGGAGAGCTGTTTCCTAGGCAGTTGTGAGTTCATCCATGCAGAATCCCCAT
Organism: Crotalus tigris; assembly: GCF_016545835.1. Classification (NCBI taxonomy): domain Eukaryota; kingdom Metazoa; phylum Chordata; class Lepidosauria; order Squamata; family Viperidae; genus Crotalus; species Crotalus tigris. Next base: position 20,724 of record NW_024096563.1, read on the forward strand.
ATTAAAGAAAGACATAAACTAGAGTTTGTGAATCAAACATGCTCGGTCACATTTTGCAGGAAAAAAATGGCTAAGTAGTAGATTTAATCAACAAATGGAATCTCCTTGTTGATAATAATAACAACAACAACAACAAAGTTGGAAGGGACCTTAGAGGTCTTCTGGTCCAACCCCCTGCTCAGGCAGGAAACCCTATACCATTTCAGGCAAATGGCCGTCCAGTCTCTTCTTAAAAACTTCCAGTGTTGGAGCATTCACCGCTTCTGGAGGCAGGCCGTTCCACTGGTTAATTGTTCTAACTGTCAGGAAGTTTCTCCTTAGTTCTAGGTTGCTTCTCTCCTTGATGAGTTTCCACTTGTTGCTTCTTGTCCTGCCTTCAGGTGCTTTGGAGAATAGCTTGACTCCCTCTTCTTTGGGGCAGCCCCTGAGATATTGGAACACTGCTATCATGTCCCCCCTCATCCTTCTCTTTGTTAAACTAGACATACCCAATTCCAGCAGCCTTTCCTTGTATGCCTTAGCCTCCAATCCCCTAATCATCTTTGTTGCTCTTCTCTGTACTCTTTCTAGAGTCTCAGCATCTTTTTTACATAGTGGTGACCAAAACTGGATGCAGTATTCCAAGTGAGGCCTTACCAAGGCATTGTAGAGTGGTATTAACACTTCACGTGATCTGGATTCTATAATATTTGTACAATATATTGTTGTCAAGTCTGGAGAAGGAGGAGGAGGAGGACATCTGCTGATGGATGCCCTGCTATATCAGAAATAGTTCTTACTGCGATGACTGTTTTTTGGCACAAGGTAGAATTTATATTGACTTCTGCCTTTTGATATCTAACCTGGGCCTTGCTTTGGAGTAGCCCAACCTATACCAAAGATTCCTGTGCAACCATTCATCTCCTTTGATCTGTGATCCCCTTCTTCACCCCACAGAGGCAACAAAGGAGACATCAGCCCCAAGTCCCGCCAACCTCCACCTCCATCTATTCTCTTCAGGAGCAATAAAAATGATGGACAGAATACACGAGGTAGAAAATAGAAGGATAAATCAAGGAGGAAAACAGGTATTTGTATTCATTTAAAGTTTCCATCTTGTGAAAGGTAATGGCTTTCCCGCGGAATATATGCCTGTGCGTGACGAGAAATCCACAATGTTAGATGTCTCCCAGCATTGGCTTTTTTTTTTCCTGGAAATATCTCCAGAATTGTAGATCTTACAGTACCACCACAATATCCTTTGATTTCTGTGCCTAACAGAAATGCAGAAAGAGCCATTGAAATGGAAGATCCCAAAAAATAAGGTCAGGAACTATCAAGATGTTCTAGCTTGGACCGTGGAAGGATTTCATTTGAAGACCAAGTGAGCAGGTCCAAAACATTCCTCAAATTAAAGTCCAGAGTTAATCTCAAGGCTGAAAAGGAAGACTCAAGGATCTCTAGAGCCATGTTTCTCAACCTTGGCAACAGTGAGATGTGTGGTCTTCCAGTTCCAGCATTCTCTAGCCAGGGAATGCCAGGATTTGAAGTCCATACGTTTTAATGTTCTAATCTCTCTAAAACATCCGAATCTGCTGACTGATTTCAAGGGTTTAGCAGGACATTAAAGATGAAAACAATAGGAAGGGCAGGGTGGCCTAGTGGTGAAGGCGCTCGCCTCACACCTCTCAGTCAGAAGGTTGAGAGTTCAATCCTAGGTAGCAGCAGATGTTTCTCTCTCGGGGTGCAAAGAGTAAATATCTGCTGCAAACCGTGCATAGGTGTCAGGAAGGGCATCCAGCCAGGAAAGGCACAACAACATTCAGTTGCCCCGTTTCCAACCCAGAATAAGGAATTATAGGGTCGTAACAGGGAAGGGTTTTTTTTAAGATGAAAGCAATAAACAACAATCCTAAAACATGAGTACACCTGCAACTACGTAGGCAGCAGCACCTAACATTGCTCCGACATTTAAGTTGTACCAACTGGAGGTTTCTCTTTGCAAAACTAAACCCACCCACCCCATTCTCAGATTTCAGTCCTGTCTTCTAATGCCAGTATCGTCCCATCAGCCTACAACTTCTATATCTCTCCTCCTCCGTGGTCTCCCTTGCCCTCTCTAGCACCATCAATCTTCCTCTATTCTGCTTATACTTCTATTGGGCTCCTTTGACCCAACTTTGTTTGCATTGATCGTCCTGCGTTTCTACTACCATCCTATGAGAACATGGGGACCAGACAAGAATTATGGCAGTGAGCTGAGCCATTTTGATTATGGCCAGGTCTGCTCACTGACAAGGGAGTGCTTACTTAAAGAAACGAGCAGCAATATTCCTTTAATAGTTGGGAATCTTCCTCCCCGAGGCTGGAGTTCAGGACAGACATGGAATTAGAAGCAAAGCAATCTGGGAGCATATGCGTCAGAGGAACAAGGGACTTGATTGCTGAAAATGTTTAGAACAGCTCAGCTAAAAAGCCGGAGGCATCGTAGGGGAGGCTGTTGATTGATTTTGCAGTTATATTGGCCCCGCTTTAGTATGAAGAGCCGAGGTGGCGCAGCAGTTAGAGTGCAGTCCTGCAGGCCACTTTAGCTGACTGTGTTCAGCAGGTCAGCGGTTCAAATCTCACCGGCTCAAGGTTGACTCAGCCTTCCCTCCTTCCGGGGTAGGTAAAATGAGGACCCAGATTGTTGGGGGCAATGTAAATATATATATATACATTGCTTACTGGTGTACACCGCTTAGAGAGTGCTTGCACTTAAAGCGGTATATAAGTCTCATAAATAAATAAATAAATAAATAAATAAATATGAAGATCCCTTTTTTTATTACAGGATATATATATATATATATATATATTTCTCCTCTCTTTTCTGAACAAAATCCAAGTCTTTGTGCCTTTTTGCTTAGCTGCCTACTGAGTATTGTTGTTAATTTTCCATATTCCAGCCCAGGAGATCTGATTAGTTAGATGTATCTCCTGCCAGTTCTTCAGAAGCTTCAAGCCATGTAGACAGGGTCTCCTCCTCACGATTTCTCTCAGAACCACCCCCCTGTGGGTAAAAGAAATAAACAAAAAGAAAAGAAAAGTTTTTGTTTTGTTTTGTTTTTGCTAGTAGTTGCCAAGAGGGGGTTAGCTTGCTGGAAGACATTCAGCTCACAAATTAGCATGCTGGAGAAACAGATAGGGAGATGTGATTATGATGATTAAAATTAAGATCGTCACATCATGACATTCCTTTCTTGGGGCTAAGTGGAACAAATCTCCACATCCGCCAACAATAGGCACCCAGAGAAGGAATTAAATCTGAGCCCCATCAGATGTGCTCCTCCAGCACCAACATGCATCAATGGGGAAACCAGAGGTCCAGAAGCCCCAAATATTTTGAAAGCTATTAAGATCCTTGTTGTATATAGTATGTTTAAATGTGTGTTATGTGTGTGTAGACTTTGAGAGCAAGCAACTAAATTTCATTTTTAATGTGTGCCGTTGTGCCCACAGTAAAAAATGACAATAAAGGTTAACTATCTGTCTGTCTGTCTGTCTGCCTGCCTGCCTGCCTGCCTACCTATTTATCTATCTATCTACCTACCTACCTACTGTGTCTGTCTGACTGTCTATCTATCTACCCATATACCTACCTACCTACCTACCTACCTACCTATCTACCTACCTACCTACTGTGTCTGTCTGACTGTCTATCTATCTACCTATCTATCTATCTATCTATCTATCTATCTATCTATCTACCTACCATCCATCCATCCATCCATCTATCTATCTATCTATCTATCTATCTATCTATCTATCTATCTATCTATCTATCTACCTATCTACCTATCTACCTACCGTGTCTGTCTGACTGTCTATCTACCCATATACCTACCTACCTATCTATCTATCTACCTACCTACCTACTGTGTCTGTCTGACTGTCTATCTATCTACCCATCTACCTACCTACCTATCTATCTATATCTATCTATCTATCTATCTATCTACCTACCTACCGTCCATCCATCCATCCATCCATCCATCTATCTATCTATCTATCTATCTATCTATCTATCTATCTATCCATCCATCCATCTTTCTGCCTAAGACCAAACTTGATTCTTCTCTCAGCATCATTCTCAAAGAATGTTCTTAGTAAGACTTATGGTTAAAAATCCTGGACTGTGCTGAGATGGACAAATTAACAAAAGAGATAAAAGAAAAGGAAGACACAGAGTACTATATAACAAGGAACAAGTGGTATGACTGGTTGGAGACTAGAAATAATAGAAGAGAATAAATATGGAAAGGTCAAAAGTGAAAATATGTGTATAATAATGTATAATAATAATAATATGAATTATTCTTAGTAAGAAGTAGAATTTGAAGGAAGAAAAATGTAAATAGGAAACTACAGGGCAATAAGGACAAATATTCTAAAGAAGAATAAGGGGGGAAATGTAAATAATAGAGGACCATTACGTAATCGCTGTTAAAAAAGGGGGGGAGGAGTATATACTGTGTGTGTATGTGTGTTATGTTTTGTTTTGTTGGTTAAAAATAAAATTAAAATTAAAAAAAAAAGATTTATTGTCTTACTAAGGGACGCTGCTACAAGAATTCTGCCCTTTGAACTATTTCCCTTCTTCAATCAATATATACCAAAATATATCAGGGGCAAGATTTTGATTCTCTTTCCAGTGGCCTTCAGTGAATCGGGGAACTGGCAGGTATTTTCATGGCAGGATCCAATTTGGGTCAGTCACCAGGACCAATGATTTAGGCTTCCGAACTTTTGAATTCACGCTGTGGCCCATAAAAATAAGACAGAATTCACTTAAAAACTGCCTTTGCTTAGCAATGGAAATTGTGGTCCCACTTGTGATCGCCGAAGACGTCCTGTGACTACACAACATCCTCCTTTTTAAAAAGCACGTAAGTGTGTGTGGAATTGTGTTTATATTGTCTTATAGGGTCTCAGTTTTATTCACCCTGCAGGTTCTCAAAATGTCATATTTTAAGTCCCACCAATGACTCTGAAGAATTTGTGGGACTGGAAACCCTACATCTTCCGAATCTGAAAGCAGGATTTATTGTTTTTCCTTCGTTAGGAAAAGCTCTCTGCCAACCCCCCCACCACCACCACCACCTCTCTCGGCCCAAATAATCTTCTGATTTATCCAAGGACCCTGATAAATCTTTGCTTGCTTTCAAGATCTCTGAAGACTCAGAAATTACCACCTCATCAATGATTCAAGGCTGGAGAAGCAGTGATTTTCTCTCAACTAAGTGCCGTAATGATGATACACCTGGTGAGGAAACTTGGTTAGTAATATGCCAGCAGGGGGATTTTGAAAAAAATAAAATAAAAGGCTACTGTCAGGTTGTCTGAAGCCAATTACCGAGATTCTCTTCCTGCCTGCTCCTTCTTTGAGGCAGAGATGCTAAACGGGCTTTCGTGGACCCGTTAATGATGTGGGCGAACGGCAAGAGCTGGTCTCCCTTTGCTGGAATCTTGCTTGGATCAGCCAGATAAGGCCCAGGACAACCAGAAGGGAGAGGGTCAAAAAAGTCAACATGGCAGCTCCCAACCACATGGTGGCATCCCTGCCCCTTTCCCTTTGTGGGTCGACAGGCATTTTGACGTTTGAACCCCGCCTGTGATTTCCACTATTTTTTCTCTTCCTGCATTATCAGTTCTGGAGTTTCTGAAAAGGGAGTCAAGCTCTTCTCCAAAGCGCCTGAAGACAGGACAAGAAGCAATGGATGGAAACTCATCAAGAAGAGAAGCAACCTGGAACTAAGGAAAGAGGGAGGGAGGGAGGGAGGGAGGGAGGAAGGGAGGAAGGAAGGAAGGAAGGGAGGAGGAGGGAGGAGGGAGAAAGGGAGGGGATGGGGAGGAGGGAGGGAGGGAGGAAGGAAGGGAGGGAGGGAGGGAGGAGGGAAGGAGGGAGGGAGGGAGGAAGGAGGAAGAAGGAAGGAAGGGAGGGAGAGAGGGAAGGAAGGAAGGGAGGGAGGAGGGAGGGGGAGGGAAGGAAGGAAGGGAGGGAGGGAGGAGGAGGGAAGAAGGGAGGAATAGGGAGGGAGGGCAGGCAATGGATGGAAACTCATCAAGGAGAGAAGCAACCTAAAACTAAGGGGAAGGGAGGGAGGAAAGGAGGAAGGGAGGGAGGAAAGGAGGAAGGGAGGGAGGAAGGAAGGGAGGGAGTGAGGGAGGAAGGAAGGGAGGGAGGGAGGGAGGGCAGGCAACGGATGGAAACTCATCAAGGAGAGAAGCAACCTAGAACTAAGGAAGGAAGGAAGGAGGGAGGAAGGGAGGGAGGAAAGGAGGAAGGGAGGGAGGAAAGGAGGAAGGGAGGGAGGAAGGAAGGGAGGGAGTGAGGGAGGAAGGAAGGGAGGGAGGGAGGGAGGGCAGGCAACGGATGGAAACTCATCAAGGAGAGAAGCAACCTAGAACTAAGGAGAAACTTCCTGACACTTAGAACAATTAACCAGTGGAACAACCTGCCTCCAGAAGCAGTGAATGCTCCAACACTGGAAGTTTTCAGGAAGAGACTGGACAGCCATTTGTCCGAAATGGTATAGGGTTTCCTGCCTGAGCAGGGGGTTGGACTAGATGACCTCCAAGGTCCCTTCCAACTTTATTATTGTTATTATTATTATAACCATTTGTCTGAAATGGATCCGGTTTCCTGCCTGAGCAGGGGGTTGGACTGGAAGACCTCCAAGGTCCCTTCCAACTTTTTTTAATTCGGTTATTCTATTGTTTTTTCTTCTTCGAAAGTTTTCCATTTGCCTCACCGGAGAAGTCATAAAAAGGAAGAAGCAGCTGGCAGAGAAAAGGCTATTTTTACAGGAGCTGCTTTCTAAGAAGCAAGCCAAGAGCCAAGAACTGCCATTCCTAAAATCTTGTCCGGTGCTTCAGTTCTTCTTTCTTTCCTACTTAATAACCCCGAGTGATTTTTTTGGTGGGGGGGGGGGAGAGAGAGAAATAGCCTTTGCAGCTTCACAGCTGCTTCTAACTTCTAACCCTGCAGGGCCAGAATAACCGTGAATCTGGCTTCCTCATTGACTTCGTTGGTCAAAGGTGATCCCATGACCTTGGGACACAGCAGTGGTCGTAAGTATGAACCAGTGACCAAATATCCAAATTTTGATCGATGAACCTACAAAGGTTGCAACTGTGGAAAAATGGTCATAAGTCACTTTTTTCACTGCCGTTGTTCCTTGGAACGGTCACTAAGTGCATTGTTGTAAGTTGAGGATTGCCTGTACAATCAAAGGCGGATCCTGGTCCCAAGATAGGGAAGGAGGGAGTCAGTTGAGCGGGGGAGGGGAGGCAAGTGGGATTAACCCCAGAATCAACCCCATAGGGCCCTATACGTGATTTCTGCAGCCCTAGAGGAAGCTAATATGTTCTTTGCTTTCCATTTTTTCTAGCCACCCACGGCTGCAAAAACGGCTGTCCATTTCTGCTCGGGCTTCTCCGTTCTTTGTCTTTGTTTTCATTTCGTTTGAATGCAGGAAAAGAAAAAGAAAAGGCAGAGCCTCCCAAAAGGAAAGAAACAAAGAAAAGACAAAAGGAAAAAAAGGGGGGGGGAAGCATCAAGGCTATTTCGTGTTGAAGAGATACCAGTGCTTTTCAGAAAATAAAATGGTATGCCAATCATCATCCTGATTGATTTTATTTTATTTTATTTTTCAAGATTGTGACATGCCTTGGGGATTTTTTTCAATAGAAAAGATTGTCCTTTGCATTGTGATCCTCCTCCTCCTCCTTCTCCTTCTCCTTATCTTCCTCCTCCTCCTCTTCCTCTTCCCCTCCTCCTCTTCCTCCTCTTCCTCCTCTTTCTCTTCTTCTTCCCCTCCTCCTCCTCCTCCTCCTCCTCCTCCTTCTTCTTCTCCTTCTCCTTATCTTCCTCTTCTTCTTCTCCTCCTCCTCCTCCTCCTCCTTCCTCTTCTTGCCCCCCTCCTCCTCCTCTTCTTCTTCTTCTTCTTCTTCTTCTTCTTCTTCTTCTTCTTCTTCTTCTTCTTCTTCTTCTTTTCCTTCTCCTTCTCCTTCTCCTCTTTCTCCTTATCTTCCTCCTCCTCTTCTTCTTCTTCCTCTTCCTCTTCCTCCTCTTCCTCTTCTTCTTCCCCTCCTCCTCCTCCTCCTCCTCCTCCTTCTTCTTCTCCTCCTTATCTTCCTCTTCTTCTTCTTCTCCTCCTCCTTCTCTTCCTCCTCCTCCTTCTTCCTCTTCTTCTTCCCCTCCTCCTCCTCCTCCTCCTCCTCCTCCTCCTCCTCTTCTTCTTCTTCTTCTTCTTCTTCTTTCTTTTTTCTTTCCTTTTCTTTTTTCTTTCTCCTCCTCCTCCTCCTCCTCCTCCTCCTCCTCCTCCTCTTCTTCTTCTTCTTCTTCTTCTTCTTCTTCTTCTTCTTCTTCTTCTTTTCCTTCTCCTTCTCCTTCTCCTCTTTCTCCTTATCTTCCTCCTCTTCTTCTTCTTCTTCCCCTCCTCCTCCTCCTCCTCCTCCTCCTTCTCCTCCTCCTCCTCCTCCCTGGCATTTAGGAAGCAATATGTTTCAGATGAATAGCCTAACAACCAGGTTGGCAAACACCGTTGGGCAATTGCTGAAGCTCAGGGCCAGACAAAGGGGCCTGTTTGTTAACTTTCGGTTAAAGCAATCGATGGAAACAGGCAAAGGAAGAGTCATCGCTTGCAAACAGATGTAATTGCCTGGCCTGTCTGCAGGCTAACGAGGGCATGTGCAGAAGCAAGAAAGAGCAAGCGGACACCTGAACGAAAGGTGAAGCGATTATTATGCAAGCTAAGAATCACCTCTCTTGACCGTGACTTGCAGTGGGAATCTTTAAATTAAGGGAAGGCAGGAAAAAAAAAAAGTTTTCAGCTCTGGATACACAGGTAGTGCTCGATTTACAACAGTTCATTTAGTGCTGTGTTTCTCAAGCTTGACCATTTTAAGGCATGTGGACTTCAATTCCCAGAATTCCACAGCCAGCAACGCTGGCTGTGGAATTCTGAGAGTTGAAGTCCACATGCCTTAAACTTGTCAAGGTTGAGAAACACTGATTTAGTGAGTGTTCAAACGGCACAGAAAAAAGGGACTTACGACTTATGACCGTGGTTCATAGCAGCATCCCCTGGATCACGGGGATGAAAATTCAGACGCTTGGCAACCGGCTCGTATTGATGACGGTTTGCAGTGCCCCGGGATCACGGGATCCCCGTTTGCGATCTTCTGATGAGCATAGGCAAGGGGGAGACCACTTTGATGAGGTCACCCAGTTTGGTAAGAGAGCTGCCTTGTCAATCAAGGCCCAGAAGGAGGGGCAATTCCTCCCGAGTGAAGTTGGCTGATGGTTTTCTCAGGCTAATTGTTGGGTTGGCGAGTGTAAGTCATGCATTTTTCATGAATCGGGAGGGGGGGGGGAAACCTGGCATCGTTGTTTTAAGTGTCAAGAGAGCAAAACTGCAAAATCAGTCAAAATAATTGACAGCGATGCTGGGGGAAATAACCGGGTCCCTTCCGATCAATGGATAAGGAAGCTGATTTGGTGTGAGAAATGGACCCTCTCCCCACCCCCCAAGTAGTCCTGAAGGTACTTTTTCAAGAGGCAACTGGACTGTCTTGGTTTTCACGTTTCACTTCTCATCCAAGAAGCTTCTTCAGTTCTGACCGAACGGTGGGGAGTGGAAAGATTTGTATTCCTTGTAAGTCATCTGGTCATTAGTACTCTTCCTGAGAGTCATTGGGGCCACTTGGAGGATTATCTTGGCCCTGAGGGTCCCCTGGATAAGGTGGCTGCACCCATTTGGCTAAGGACTGGCTGACTGCAAGAAATATAAATCCTTCCATTCTCCACCATTCAGTCAGAACTGAAGAAGCTTCTTGGATGAGAAGCGAAACCTCTTCAAGCAGAAACAAAGAAAGTCCAGTTGCCTCTTGAAAAAAACCACTTAACAATGTTAATACCACTTTACAAGGCCTTGGTAAGGCCACACCTGGAATACTGCATCCAGTTTTGGTCACCGCGATGTAAAAAAGATGCTGAGACTCTAGAAAGAGCACAGAGAAGAGCAACAAAGATGATTAGGGGACTGGAGGCTAAAGCATATAAGGAATGGCTGCTGGAATTGGGTATGTCTAGTTTAATGAAGAGTAGGACGAGGGGGGACATGATAGCAGCATTCCAATATCTCAGGGGTTGCCCCAAAGAAGAGGGAATCAAGCTATTCTCCAAAGCGCCTGAAGGCTGGACAAGAAGCAACAGATGGAAACTAATCAAGGAGAGAAGCAACCTAGACCGAAGGAGAAACTTCCTGACAGTGAGAACAATTAACCAGTGGAACAACCTGCCTCCAGAAGCAGTGAATGCTCCATCACTGGAAGTTTTTAAGAAGAGACTGGATAGCCATTTGTCTGAAATGGTATAGGGTTTCCTGCCTGAGCAGGCGGTTGGAATAGAGGACCTCCAAGGTCCCTTTCAACTTTATTATTATTATTATTATTATATATGGATCATCGCACAGTCAGCCAGATGTTCAGACTGGATTTGGCATTTTGTCTACCTATCGAGTCCTTACCCAGGACCTGGGATAGGCAGATGTGGATGTTTGATGGTATTACAGGTATCGTCGCAGGATGGAAGCAGTTATTATTATTATTATTATTATTATTATTATTATTATTATTATTATTATTACTATCTGAAAGAGTCTCTTTCTCAGTAGGTCTTACTCAGCTGTAAACCAGTCTGAAATTGCAGCTGCTGAGGTGTTTCCACCTAGAGTAGGATGCTTTCTATTCCATTTCGTTTCCTGTGCTCTATCAAACATTAATGACATGCCTGGATGCACACCTATTTATATTAATTAGGGCATTTATGTGTTCTGTCTTTCGATCATAGCAGGGATCCGAGGTGGCTGGTGTCCAATTCAGGAAATATTGTAAGACGATAGGATGGGGATTTACAGTGTCCTGGGCAGCAGTCTTTGAAGTATTGATCTGATCAGCCATTTCAAAGGGAGCCCAATTAATTGGGCTCCATTGCTTTCAGAGGAGACCACCACAAAAGAGACACAGTACTTCAAAAGAGCCCAGCTGAATGAGAACAAATGCCTCTGTAGGCGTCTGAAACTCGGACACGGGAAAATAATAGAAAGATCCTTCAGGCAGAGAGTTTACAGTCTAAAAATTCCACAACACAGGGAAGTGCTGAAATGTTGGGAGAACCTCAAGAGGACATGTAGAGGAGCATATGCCAGTCATCTCACGGTTGTCCTCCAGGAGGACTAAGCTGGCTTGTAACCACGGGAAATTGACTCTTACATGATCAAAAAGGCAGAAACCATGATGGGAAACTGCCCTATTAGGAAAGAAGCGTATGCTTTCAGATGTCAGTGCACATCTGGCTTGTTATGGCTGATCTGGACATTGTATTTTGAAATTTGTATTTTGCTTTGGTTCTGCTTTAATCAGGATTCAATAGCTGGGAAATGGTTATGGTAGGTCCCCTGTTCAAAGCTGCTCTTGGTATATCATTAAGTGTTAGTTCAGGATAACAATTCTCTCTCCCTCTCTCTCTCTCCCTCTCTCTCTCTCCCTTTCCTTCTCTCTCCCTCTCTTCTCTCCCTCTCTCCCTCTCCCTTTCTCTCTCTCTCACTCCCTCTCCCTCTCCTTCTCTCCCTCTCTCCCTCTCTCCCTCTCCTTCTCTCCCTCTCCCTTTCTCCTTCACTCCCTTTCTCCTTCTCTCTTTCTCCCTCTCTCTCCCTCTCCTTCTCTCTCTCTCTCTCTCTCTCTCTCTCTCCCTCCCTCCCTCCCTCCCTCCCTCTCTCCCTTTCTCTCCCTCTCCTCCTCCCCCCAAGGGACCAAACCAATCAGGTAAAATATAACAGCAAGAACTATTTCAGATTTCCCCACACAGTCCCAATTATTGGGTTACTGCCTTCAATGGTGTAGGGAAAAGAAAAAATATATCACTGACATAAGATACACTCGAAAAAGACTTCAGGAAGCAAAGCTTAAATGACTCTTTCTCTCCCAAGCTTCTAAGTATTTGAAGGACCCTGGATTTTTTTGATTTTTTTTGGTTGTTTGTAAATGGCCTCTTCTTTTGCTTCAGGTATTTATGGGAAAGTAGAATTCCTGTATGAGAAAGGGAGGGAGGGAGGGAGGGAGGGAGAGAGGGAGGGAGGAAGGAAGGAAGGAAGGAAGGAAGGAAGGAAGGATTTTTTTCTGATTCCTTCCTTCCTTCCTTTCTTCCTTCCTTCCTTCCTTCCTTCCTTCCTTCCTTCCTTCCTTCCTTCCTTCCTTCTTGCTTCCACTTTTTTATCCCTCTTGGCAGAAGAGGGATTTTTTTGAATGGTTGCCATGGTGAGTGTAGAGTGTTTGGCCAGATTTTTATTATGGGATGTCAGAGCTTTGGAGAACTTTGAGTAAGCAGCTACATAAACCCAATGAGCTAATTCATATGCCAACAGAATCATATTGGAGAAGATCTATAGGTCTGCCCAGCAAGGACAAATTCAACAAATTTAGCCCATTCTAATCATCTAGATGCAGGATGATCAGCAGAAAATTGATTGGGGGGGGCACGGTTACCTTGAGCATCAGGAGCCATTAACTAAACTGTGTTTTAGACAATAAAACACAGTTTGAGCAAAATGATAATTTAGTGCTTTATGTGAGCACTGTATGCATCTTGGCAATACCGATTCTGATCCCTTGGAGGAATGGCTTGAATAGTTGGCTGGGGAATTCTGGGAGATGAAGTCCAGACATCTTCAAGATGCCAATGTTGAGAACTGTATCAGGTAAAAGCAAAACCAAGTGAATCAGGACCTTGGACAGTTCTTCCGTGGAAACCTGCTCCTTAGAGTAGCATTTCTCAACGTTGGCAATTTTAAGATCTGCGGACTCCAACTCCCAGAATTCTGGGAATTGAAGTCTACACATCTTAAAGCTGCTAAGATGGAGAAACACTGGATTAAAAGCTGGGAGATCTGGGTTTTTATTCACACATCTGATGTGGAGTCTTTGAAGGTGTGGGATTAGAACCAGGAAGGTCTGGACTTTCAAGCAGAAAGGGTCCCTGGATGACTCTGGAAAGTTGCCCCCTCTCAGCCCAAGAACATAGCGGTGAAGATGGTGGACCAGAGAGATTCAAGTCCTAATCCTAGCTTAGACATGGAAGCCAGTTGGGTGATCTTGAGCCAGTTGTTCTCACTCAACAACAGTGACAAACTGTGACAAGCTAGTTGATAGACAAAAGTTTCTCCTGCATTGCCAGGCTGTTCTTTAAGAACTGGCCACAATACCCAACAATGAATCCTGCAACCGGAACAAACAATGACGCACCCATTTCACCCCTGAAATGGGTCTTAACTCCTGGCCATTTTTAAACAGCATCTTTCACCAGGTCATGCAAAGACTGATGTGGTTTTCCTTGAACTAAAGTTAGCACTCCCACATAAAATCTATGGTTTGCTTATCTATGGCTTAATGAATAACCTCCAGCTAGCACACCAGACCCAAAGCAACAAACTGCATTATGGCATCGTGTGACCCTGTCTCTAGGCTGACATATCCACGGTGCCCTTAGACCCGCTCCCGGTCAGCAAGGTTGACCTCCACCACGTTTGCAAGCTTAAGCTCTTTATCATTGACCCCTTATTCATGATTAAAAAGTTGCCTCTACTGAATTGCATTAATGGTCCTCTTCCTGTAATGCCAAGCCTCCATTTCTCATGATAATAGCCTGAAAACGCAGTGGAAGGTGTTTTTGTTTTTTAAAAAAGTTGGCTAATAGTATTCTGCAGTTCCATAGTTTCAACCTTCAAACATTCCCCATCTCCCAAATGAGAATAAAATCCAAATGACTTAGCCTGCATCTCCCAACATCGATTGTCCCTTTAAGCCATTACATCTGATCAATGCCTCTGTCATGAAACCAATAAAGATTGGTGGGGCTTCTTTCTGATGTCAGGCCTCTATTCCAAACATGTTGATTCCTAATAGTTAGCACATTATCCATGCTAAGATGACAGGCCATAAAACACCCAGCCCTCTTGTTAAAAGTGAGATCAGCTGAGGATCCCTGGGAATTATTATTTTGTTCTTTAGATCTCTAATACCTGGAAGAAGAGAAGTAACCTTGATTTCTTTGGGGGCCCCGGTTTATAAAGAATGACGGCGGCATCTTGACTACGCTGCAGGAAGCGAGACCAAAGGGACATAGAAAAACCTAGTTAACAAGGCTACTCAAGAAAGAAAAGGAGGCACGCTGCCAAGTTAGCACTTTCCCAGCTGGGGACCAAAAGTATCTTATTAAAATGGTTATCTGTGTACCCCTATAAAAATGTCACATCGTTAGTGATGGTGGTGACATCTGTTGCCACCATATGTTCCTGAATGTCAGCCAAGCTCCATCCCTCTTTGAAGGTATTCCCAGTTGAAGGATACCTCCACCTGTCCAGTGGGTTACACAATCTCTAAGGTTGCTCAGTTCCAATCACTTCATCCTCCTTGATCTTGGTAGACAAGTGAATGCAGCTCCTGGCAAAGGTATCCTGGCCAGAAGGGCTAAAACAATAGAAGTTATCTACAAATTATGGAAGGCAACCTCAGGAGAATGCTGGAGTCCAAAATGGGGCTGAAAAGCTGAAGGCAAAAGCTTTTGGAATAGAGTTCCTGCAGTCCAAAATGGGGCTGAAAAGCTGAAGGCAAAAGCTTTTGGAATAGAGTTCCTGCAGTCCAAGGGTGGACATCAAAGTTACGGTTGACACTTAAAACAACCCAGAACACCAGTCACCGAAGTTCTTCAAGTACTTGCTCACGAGGAGGAGGATTCCTCAGCCACTTACTTTATAATTAAATCTTGCCACCTCACTTAATTAGGTTCCCTGAGGGTGGATGACACTCTGAACTCTTCTTTCAATCTCTTGACTGCGGAGATAGCTGTTAACCTGGAATCCAGAAGATCCGTTCTTTTGCATGTGGTGCAGATTTTATAAATCTCAGAAAGCAAACCCAGGTTTAATACAAGACGAGCACTTACGTATCTGGATCTAAGGCTTTGGTCTAATGATCTGATGCAGTCTCTAGTCATTTATTCATCCCCAGGTTAAACGTTTGTTACATCTTCAAGCTACAAGGGAGACTTCATGCAAACACTAGGGTGGCTATCATAGAGCCATCAAATTAGCAAATCAATTAGCAGGAATTCTTGAGATCCTACAATCATAGCCATTAAAATGGTATGATTTTCAAGATGACCCCTTTGTTTCCACCATACACACACACACACACACACACACACACACACACACACACAAAGCAACATAGGCACCAAATGTGAGTGACCCAAGAGGTGATTCTTGCCATAGAACAGTGATGGCGAACCTTTTAGAGACCGAGTGCCCAAACTTCAACCCAAAACCCACTTATTTATCACCGGGTGCCAGATGGGCGTGGCGCACTGGGTGGGTGTGGCTGTGGTGGTCATGGCAGATTGGGTGGGTGTGGCCAAGGTGGGCGTGTCACCTTGATGTTGCTCATGGGGAGGGACACTTGTGGGGGCTGGGCAGGGTTGGGGGAGATCCAGGGGGTCTCTGACAGGAGGGGCAGTGGGCAGGAGGCTCATCCTGTAGGATGAGGCAAGGCAAGGCGAGGCAGGGCTGGGATGCCATTGTCGCAGGGCAAGGCGAGGCAGGGGCTGGGGTGGCTGCTGCCTGACACCATTGGCCCCTGCGCACAGAGGCCAGCGAGCGCATGGGGGCCAACAGTGTCCGTCAGCAGCCACAGCCTGTGGGTCCTTCGACCGGTGCATTCTGGAGCTCTGCAGCCGCCACCAGAAGTTCAGAGAAGCCACCTCTGAGCTGGATGGCTGGCTGACAGCTGAGGAAGCAATGCAGTGGGTTGTGCCCGGGAAAAGGAGAGCATGCGAGACCAGGAGGGATGGAACGGGGGGGGGGGGAACCAGCCGTGCTGGGATGCATCCGGCCACATGGGACCTCGGTGAGTTAGTGGGCAGTTGCTTGAAGAGGGGTGGTTGCCATCTCCGGGGCATGGTGCGTGTGCCCACAGAAAGGGCTCCGAGTGCCACCTCTGGCACGGGTGCCATAAGTTCACCATCACTGCCATAGAAGAACAAAATGAAAAGGAAGGTCATGAAGGAATAAGGAAAGCTCTTTAATCATGGAAACAAGCAAGATGATGAACCAACGTATGTAAAACGAAGCCCCTGTCCTCTCCTTGCTGGCCACAGATGAGCTTGGTGTCACCTCATCTGCTGAGCTGGACTCTCATTTGACCTGATACCATCCAGCTAATGATTTTTGCACCGTCTTATTTGGTATACGGTGCTATTCCTTTCCCGGGTCCACCATTTCTGAACTGCAGCCAACTGAGCATTGATTAGCCATCCATATTGCTGCTCCTTTATGAATCACCTCAATTTATACCCTGGCTACATGCCCTTGAAAAGGAGGAAACCAGTTTTACATCACGTGGAAGAAGGGAGAGCAAGGACACCAGAGCTGAAAGTATCTGAGAAAAAGAGTTTGCCTAGTCTTCAACTCACTGAAGCTGGAGCAATAATATCTCTGAAGGATGGCCATCTGCTTGCAGACTTCCTACAAAGAAGCCACCATCTTCTCTTGGGCCAAGGTGTACACTCTCCAACACAGTATATCTCAACCTTGGCAACTAAGTTGTGTGGACGTCGACTCTGGCTGGGGAATTCTGGGAGTCGGCGTCCACACAGCTTAAAGTCATCAAGGTTAAAAACATTGCTCCGACATCTTCTCCTGAGAAATCTGTTTCAATATTTTGTTATTCTAGCAATATAGAATTTCTGCCTGTTCTTGACCTGGCTTTGCTCAAAGGACTGGTATCAGTCTTCAAAGCCTGTTCAAAATTCCTTTTACCTACCACTAAATAAAATCAAGGTGGAGGGATTTTGAGCTTCTTGTCGCCCTTCCCTCTTCCTTGCTACTGTATGATCCTTTCTGCAGATCTCTTCCTTCGAGTCTTCCTCATCCCTTTGCTATTGCCAAAGTCCTTCTCATTCCTTCATTCCCTCGAGCTTCAGTATCATCAGAAGCAGCCCCGTCATGGCTGCATTGTAGTAGTCTAGGACAGGGCTTTTCAACCAGTGGTATGGGTGCCACCTGTGGTACATTGGCACCTGGCAGGTGGTACGCGACCATCCTAGAAAAGGGGTAGCGGTGGAGGGGAATGAGCTGAACCGGCGCAGCACCGCACAAGCCTCAGCGAGAGATGGCTGGAGCTGCAGGGCTGTCAGGGCTCAGCGGAAGCGCCAGGATCAGCGCCAGGATCCAGCTGGAGCTCGGCGCTCATCCTGGTACTTCTGCTGAGCCCTGAAGAAGCATCAATCAGCTGGAGCTCGGTGCTGATCCTGGTGCTTCTGCTGAGCCCAGAGGAAGCACCAATCAGCTGGAAAGTTGCAGCCTCTCCAGGGTCTTGTGATTTACATTCAGAGGCTTGGCAACTGATTCATATTTATGACGGTCACAGTGTCCCAGGGTCATGTGAAGTGACCAAAACCTGCTGCAACCACCCAGCAGACGGGGGGAACAAAAACCAAACACCCCCACACCCCACCCCCGCTGCCAATCCTCAACAGAAATGCTCACAACAATGAAAACCTTGGAGAGGAGGAAGAGCACCACCAGTTGGGCAGGCAGATGTCTTGCTCGGCTGTGGCTTGGGGGGCACTTTTTTCAGTGCCATTGTAACTTTGAACAGTCATTAAGTGAACTGTTGTAAGTCAGGGAATACCTGTACTTTATCACTTTTTTCCTTTTTTTTTTTTTTTTTTTTTTGATCATCAAGTTTTTGACCCCTTGCTAGGCGACTGGTGGTACTCGGATGTTGCCATATCCTAAAAGTGGTACAATGGGTGAAAAAGTTGAAAAGCCCTAATCTAGGCCTCCTTTCAAAATGGAGAGTCCTACTGTGGGTGCCTTGGTTATTCTCCATCATATCTGACTTAATCATCCTATGCAAAAAAAAATTGACATTTCCTTTGGTTTTCTTCCTTCTTTCTCGTCTTCTCTTTTTCTTCACAAAGATCTACTTTCTGCTACAGATATTCACTGTTCTTCTTTTTTTTTCCTTTTTCTTTTTGGTCTTGGCATATTTGAAGCCCTGAGCTGCAGCTGCAACTAATGTGATTTTTGCTCCTTGATAATGAAAATCACGGATACCCATTCGTATCCCAGGGAAGCGGCGAAGAGGAGCGACAATGTGCGACGTGACATCCAGGCTTGCAAGGCATGGAATCCCACTAACAAACAGGAATCCAAGTTCTTCGAGCACATAGCGTGTGCCTCGGTGGCCTCACATCCAGGACAGAGAATCTGCTATGCAAAGGAAGAGCGTGGACATTCTCGACCAAATTCATTTGCGTTTGGTGTCGATGGAAATTGAATTCTGAAGTGCAGACGCTTGCTGCGGATGGAGTAAATTAAAGGGTGTAACGGCTTTGCCATATTAAGCAGGATTTGGAAGAACTGATGGCATTTAGGACTAAACAATAAAGCATTTCTGCACCCAAAGCCCCTCTATACGTAGAGTCAAATCAATGAGACTTTCAGCCCTTATTTTAGGAGTTGGACTAGAAGATCTTCAAAGCCCTTTTCAACTCCATTATTCTATTCCTGTGGTGGCGAACCTATGGCACGGGTGCCACAGGTGGCATGCAGAGCCTTCTGTGGGCACGTGCACTGTCACCCCAGTCTTAGGCCTTCAGCTGGGTTTTATAAAACCTTTTTGCTTTAGGCCTCCGCCGCCGTGTGCCAAAAAAAAGGTTCAATCAATCAATTTCAACTTCTCGCGAGAAAAAAAAAAGATCTCACAAAGATGGAATTGATTGATTGAACTTTTTAGTCCCACCCAGTCTGCCATTCTCACTGAAACAACACCCATCCAATGGGCCATGCCCACCCGGCACCTGATGATACATAAGTGGGTTTTGGGTTGTAGTTTGGGCACTCGGTCTCTAAAAGGTTCACCGTCACTGGTCTACCCTATTCTAGATCCCCAGTGAACATGGTCCTATAACTAAATAATTATATTTTCAGTATGCTAGTAATGTGTTTTCATAACAAACACACGGAGGCTGCTCCCGGAATGACATTTTTCCAAAAGGGATGCTAAGAGAGGATAAAGAAGAACAGAAACCAGGATGAATTAGAAGTGACTCCAGCCCGTTTGATAAATTCAAGAGAGGAATGATGAGAACACTTTTTTTTTCCCCAGCTCAGATTAAAATCGACAGCAGAGGGGGAAAGATGAACTTGCCTGGTCAGTTTGTTTCACACGTCACGTCTAAAAACTTCCCAAGCTTCAGGTTTCGAAGCCAAGGTATTAGTATTCTTAATCTTTCCTAATTAATTAATGTATGCCTCGGATGAAGCAACAAAATGGATTTCGAAGCAACAGTTCAGAAACTAACAAGAGAACAGAAATAGATACCGGCATCTCTCGTTTTATCGTGCTTTGCTTTATTGTGTTTACAGATATTGCTTTGTTGTTGTTTTTTAACAAGACCCTTCACCAGCAGGAAGATTACAACTGACTAAAGGCTCAGGGGATGATTAGCATGTTTTAGCAATCAAGTATTTTTTTAATTAAGGTATGTACGTTTGTTTAGACCTCATGTTACTGCACACTGAGTTGACTACAGCATAGAGTAGACATCACTTTTACGTGCACTAGAAAACCAGAGGAAACTTCGTGTGGCTTTCTTTATGGCAATAGTCTGGGACTGAACCCTAAATATCTGAGATAGGTCTATACTGAATATTACTATGTATGTAATGAATTAATAGAAGGAACCACCTAGGAAGCAGCAGCCTGGACAACTTAGGTCTCTTCTTCCATTTATACAAAATTGACCACCAGAATTACCATTTGGAAGACTATTGAGAAATTGTCATTTAAGAGTAACATGCATTTGTCCTTCCTTCCTTCCTTCCTTCCTTCCTTCCTTCCTTCCTTCCTTCCTTCCTTCCTTCCTTCCTTCTTTCCTTTCTTCCTTCCTTCCTTCCCTTCCATCTCCCTCTTCCTCTTCCTTTCTTCCTTCCTTTTTCCCTCCCTTCTTCCTCTCTATCTCCCTCCACTTATTCTCCTTCTATTTCTTTCTTTCTTTCCTTCCTTCCTGTCTTCCTTCCTGTCTTCCTTCCTTCCCTTCCATCTCCCTCTTCCTCTTCCTTTCTTCCTTCCTTTTCCCTCCCTTCTTCCTCTGTATCTCCCTCCACTTATTCTCCTATTTCTTTCTTCCTTCCTTCCCTTCCATCTCCCTCTTCCTTTCTTCCTTCCTTTTTCCCTCCCTTCTTCCTCTCTATCTCCCTCCACTTATTCTCCTTCTATTTCTTTCTTTCTTTCCTTCCTTCCTGTCTTCCTTCCTGTCTTCCTTCCTTCCTTCCTTCCTTCCTTCCTTCCCTTCCATCTCCCTCTTCCTCTTCCTTTCTTCCTTCCTTTTCCCCTCCCTTCTTCCTCTCTATCTCCCTCCACTTATTCTCCTATTTCTTTCTTTCCTTCCTTCCTTCCCTTCCATCTCCCTCTTCCTTTCTTCCTTCCTTTTTCCCTCCCTTCTTCCTCTCTATCTCCCTCCACTTATTCTCCTTCTATTTCTTTCCTTCCTTCCTTTCCTTCCTTCCTTCCTTCCTTCCTTCTATCCATCCATCCATCTTTCTCTACCTCTTCCTTCCTTTTCCCCTTCCTCTCTATCTCTATCCACTTACCTCCCTTCCTATTTCTTCCTTCCTTCTCTCCCTCTCCTCCTTCACCTTCCTTTTACCACTTTCCTCCCTCCGTCCCTCCCTCCCTCCGTCTCCATCTTCCTTCCTTCCCTCCTTCTCCCTTCCCATCCCTCCTTCTGACAGGAGATTAAGTACATTATCCTAACACAGCCACCCAAAATGAACTGCTGGGCTGATCTCATCTACAGTGTGTTTCTACATGAAGAACAAGAGTTCCTGGGAGGGCAAATGAGATTCTGGGAGCCCTAATTAGCATGCAGTGCTGGTGAGAGGAGCGGAAGGACTCTGCCAGCTCGCTTAATCACCTCGCTGCCTTTGAGGTCTGCTGGAACGCTTCCATCAGGGGCAGAGACTGATGCCCTGTGTGAAGTATTTGCAGTACCCCCAAGCTTTGGCCCAGAAGCTCTCAAGGGTTCCACCTTGGCCAGGAGACTTGGCACAACTCTCAGGCCTCTTTCTGCAGAGCTAATTTATTTAATGATATATTGATTGCCCTTCCACCACCTACTGGCTCTTCGAAATTAGCTCAGGCTTTCAGTAATGCCCTACATGAAAGCTGATGCTAATTTGCCCTATGCCTTCCACCCAGCCAAGCTCTGCAGCTCTGAAATTGCATCTTTTCCACTGGAAATAACAGCAACTACACAAACATGATGAAGTCAAGGATTCAACAGGGCTCTTCTCTTCTCTTCTCCTCTCCTCTCCTCTTCCTGTATTCTCTTCTCCTCTCCTCTCCTCTCCTCTCCCTGTATTCTCTTCTCTTCTCCTCTCCTCTTCCTGTATTCTCTTCTCTTCTCTTCTCCTCTCCTCTTCCTGTATTCTCTTCTCTTCTCTTCTCCTCTCCTCTTCCTGTATTCTCTTCTCTTCTCTTCTCCTCTCCTCTTCCTGTATTCTCTTCTCTTCTCCTCTCCTCTTCCTGTATTCTCTTCTCCTCTCCTCTCCTCTTCCTGTATTCTCTTCTCTTCTCCTCTCCTCTCCTCTTCCTGTATTCTCTTCTCCTCTCCTCTCCTCTTCCTGTATTCTCTTCTCTTCTCTTCTTCTATTCTTTCTCTTCTATTCATTCTCTTCTCTTCTATTTTCTATTCCATTCCATATATTCTATTCTGTTCTGTTCTGTTCTATTATTATTTTCTGATCCTATCCTATCCTATTCTAATTTCCTTTGAGCTGACAACCCAGAGAGATGGTCCACCATTCATTGGTCTCAGCAACTTGCTCGCTCTCTCTATCCCTCTCTCTCTCTCTCTCTCTCTCTCTCTCTCACACACACACACACACACACATACACACACACACACACACACACACTGGTACACTTATTCTGAGATGGCTCTAGAGGAGACAAAATGGGAAACTCAAGAATCAAAGACAACAAGAAAAAGAAGGAAACAAGATCGATCCACTTGTCCTGGAAAACATTTGGAACAGAAAGAAGAGAAAAGATAAACAAGATTCACCTCACGTCACACGCCTGGAGCAAAAGAAATGCAAAGTAAAGAATGTCTGACAAGCTGTGGTCTCCTCCAGAAATATTTCACTTTTGTTTTTAAGTACCAAGCAAAACATGTGAATAGATATTTTTAAATGAAAAACGAAGGAGGCCAGAAACAAATAAAAAAAAAAAACTACCTGGAGTACAACTGTACCCAAAACGACGTGGACATTACTACATTACTCATATTTTAAACGAATGAAGTCTTGACCACACAGAATCATAAGGTTAAGTCTTTCCTTAACCATTTGAAAGCTGAGAGTTGTCATTTGCCTCTGGTGCAAATGGATCTTTTTCCAGGGTCTCTACCTACAACACATTCATGGAACACAGCAGACTTTCCTTTGTTTTCTTCTTCTTGTGTGCCATATCTGTTATCGGACGTTGGCGATCATGTTGGCGATCCTGTTTTTATCAGCATCCGCACGAAAAAGTGCTGCTAAGTTTTGTCCGAACCGGTCCCTGTGATTTTGAAGCCACGATGTTCTTCTTCTGCCTGGACCTCGTTTGCCTTCCATCTTTCCCTGGAGGATGAAATGGAGTACGCCGTATTTTTCTGGGTGTCGCATCACATGTCCGAAATATTCTAATTTTCATTTTTTTAATTGTTTTGATGATTTCTCTTGGCTTTCCCAGGCGGCTTATCACCTCCTCATTTCTGATCTTGTCAACACAGCTTCTACATAACAACCGCCTGTAAATCCACATTTCAAATGCTTCTAGTCTCTTCAGGTGGCCTTCTGTCAGAGACCCACTCTCTGCTCCATAGAGCAGGATAGAAAAAAGCTCTGTGGGGGTTCCAGGCTCCCCCTAAGAGTTCCCTTGTTTTAGGAACTTAAATTCCACAAAGCTTTTACATCAAGAACGGTTGCTGGAATTGGGGCTGTCCAGCTTAATGAAAAGAAGGAGCAGGGGTGACACGATAGCCATGTTCCAATATTTGAGGGGCTGCCACAAAGGAGAGGGGGGAGGGTTGACCTCTTCTCCAAAGCACCAGAAGGCTGGACAAGAAGCAGTGGATGGAAGCTAATCAAGAAGAGAAGCAACCTAGAAATAAGGAGAAATTTCAATTAATCAATGGAACGGCTTGCCTCCAGAGGTTGTGGGTGCTCCATCGTTGGAGGCTTTCAAGAAAAGTTTGAACTGGATTGAACACTTTATTTGACCAAGTATGATTAGACACATGAGGAATTTGTCTCCAGTACAGAAGCACTCAACCATTTGTCCAGGATAGTATAAGGCAGTGACGGCAAACCTTTTAGAGACCGAGTGCCCAAACGTCAACCCCAAACCCACTTATGTATTGCTGGGTGCCAGGTGGCCATGGCCTGCTGGGTGGGTGTGGCTACAGTGGTCATGGCAGATGGGTGGGCGTGGCCAGGGTGGCCATGGCCAGCTGAATGTTGGAGGAACGTCTGTGGGGGCCGGGTAGGGTTGGGGGAGATCCAGGGATCTCTGGCGGGTGAGACGGTGGGCAAGAGGCTGGTTCCATGGGGTGAAGCGAGGCAAGGCGAGGTAGGGTGGGGGTGCCATGTCGCAGGGCAAGGCAAGGCAGGGGCCGGGGTGGCTGCTGCCTGACACCATCGGCCCCCGCACACAGAGGCCAGCAAGTGCATGGATGCTGGGATGCATCTGGCCATGTGGGACCTCGGCAAGTTAGCGGGCAGCTGGTTGAAGAAGATGGTTGCCATCTCTGGGCCATGGTGCACTTGCCCACAGAGGGGGCTCTGAGTGCCACCTCTGGCACGCGTGCCATAGGTTCGCCACCACTGATATAAGGACTCCTGCCTTGAGCTGGGGTTTGGACTAGAAGACCCCCAAAGTCCCTACTAGCCCTAGGATTCTATGATTCTATGATGTACACACAGCTCCAGCTGCTGACCCCAGCTTCCCCTTCTCTCTTCTCACTAGTTTCATTCTCTAGTTTGGGTAATGAAACGCCTGCAAGAAAACCACCCAGCTCAGGGAGCACTGAGGAGCACCCTCAGAAAATCCCCTGAAGGGTTAAACCCCCACCCCTTTCTCATCTCCCTTTCTTTCCATATCGCAGCACTGCAGATGTTATTCTTGGTTCTGCCCTGGGGGGAAGATTGGAAGCTGTCCTAATGTCCAGTTCTGTGTGAAGGCAGCTTTTGAGAGGTGGGGAACTTTTGAGAAAGTAGGTTGCTGAGGTCATGAAGAAAATATCTCATTTAGCTCTTCCCTTCCAAAGTTTTGGCCCAACCTGACCATCCGGCTCCTTCAGGTTTTTGACATAACAGATGCCGAAGCAGCAATTTGAGCTGCTCTCTATCTCTCCATTTGAATAAAAAAGAGATTTCTCTAAGCAGGGAATTATTCTTCCTTTTCATGTTTCTTCTCTCTTCTTAACTTATTTCAATCTTTTAAAAAAACCAAAAAAAACCACCACCTGTCAGCGGTTAGCAGAGAGTCTCCCTGATTTTGCTTGTTCCAAACTATTCTGATGGAAATCTTCCTGATAAGTTGGAACCAGTGCAAAGTACAAAAAGAAGACCACATAAAAACAGAACCAGGAGGAGGAGCTAATGCAGGATACAGAGTCTGTGTGATTTGTGATTATTATTATTTTTGGTCAAACTGTAGGAAAGGAAGATTCAGGCCACCCCAGAAAAGTGTGGAACATGAGGGGTCCTTGGTGTTCTCTGACCTTGCTTGTTTTCTTGCAGACCTTTCCTTATCCAACTAGGTAACATCATCAGTGCTAATAAGGAGTGCAGTTTGCTGTCAGTTTATAGTCTGGTGGCTTGCCCAGTCAGTGCTGGTGAGAGTGGCCTTAGAAGTTCTTTGGTTAGGCTGTTTGCTGTTGGCTCCTTTGGCAGTTTCTTGATTGGGTATTTTTGTTTCATTGTTGAGAGTCTGAAAAAGATCAGAGAAGAGCAACTAAGATGATCAAAGGCCTGGAGATCAAAATGTACAAAGAACGCCTGCAGAACTTGGGTTTGGCCAATCTAAAGAAAAGAAGAAACAGGGGAGACATGACAGCAGTGTTCCAGTATTTGAGGGGCTGCCACAAGACAGAGGGGGACAGGTAGTTCACTAGAGCACCAGAGGGAAGGACGAGAAACAATGGTTGGAAGCTGATCAAAGAGAGAAGCAACCTGGAATTAAGGAGAAACTTCCTGACAGTGAGGACAATCAACCAGTGGAACAGCTTGCCTCCAAAAATCATGGGTGCTCCATCACTGGAGATTTTTAAGAAGAGGCTAGACAGTCACTTGTCTGAGATGGTGTAGGTGGTCAAACAAGGACATGGAGTCAGAAAATGAAGTGTTTTGCTTAATGGAGAGGAGGACTGTAGGGTCCTTGGTGCTCTCTGAGCTTGGTTGTTTTCTTGCAGACATTTCATTACCCAACTAGATAACATCATCAGTGACAGAAAGGAACGTGGTTTGTGGAGAGGAGGACTGTGGGATCCTTGGTGCTCTCTGAGCTTGGTTGTTTTCTTGTAGACATGTCATTACCCAACTAGGTAACATCATCAATGATAGAGGTCCCAGCATCAGTGATGTTACCTAGTTGGGTAATGAAATGTCTACAAGAAAACAACCAAGCTCAGAGAGCACCAAGGACCCCGCAGTCCTCCTCTCCATTAAGCAAAACACTTCATCTTCTGACTCCATGTCCTTGTTTGATCACCAATTGTCCATACTTGTTTGCAGTTGCTGGTAGCTTTCCTGTCCTTCACAACTGTTCCACGGGAGTCATCCTGTCATCCTGTTCCACAGGAGCCATTCACAACATACAATGCAAGGACTGCAACAACCACTATGGAGGACAAAGAGGCAGAAGCCTGGCAGAATGCATCCATGAACATCAGCTAGCAGTCAGAAGACATTTCATTACCCAGCTAGGTAACATCACTGATGCTGGGACCTCTATCATTGATGATGTTACCTAGTTGGGTAATGAAATGTCTGCAAGACAACAACCAAGCTCAGTGTAAGGACTCACCCCACTTTGCATCTTAAGAAGACAGAACTCTTGGAGTATTTCTTCCAACAGGCATCCTTTATTAAGAGAAAATGGTTGCAGGCGTTCTAGACAGGACCTGGGGCCCAGGCCCTACGGTTCAAGGTTTTAAGGGGTCCCCAGCAGCCCCACCCCACCCCACCATCTTTCCAGCAACAATTACATTTCCGCCCCCTTTTTCCTCACTGCCGGCGGGAGACTTCAGAGAGGAGTAGATGAAAGTAGATGAAAGTAGATGAAAGCTGATGGGCCCTATTGTTATGGTTAGTCCTTTTGGTGATATCCACATTCAGTCCCTTTGAAGTTTTAACAAGGAAGTGAGGGCCATAAAACCCCATTGCTCACCCCCCCTTCCCCTTCATCGTATGACAGAATCCAGAGAGGGCAGAAATGGGGTTTTCCATAGTCGATAACTAGAGATGAAATATAATTGTATTCTGACACTCAGAGAGCACCAAGGACCCCACAGTCCTCCTCTCCACAAACTCCATTCCCTTCTGTCACTGATGATGTTATCTAGTTGGGTAATGAAATGTCTACAAGAAAACAACCAAGCTCCGAGAGCACCAAGGACTCCAACAGTTCAACCTTGTGCTACAAGTATTCTTTTCCAGTGTGTGGATGTAACCATAAACTTTCATATCCTGAAGAAAGGAAGGCCATTACAGTGTATGGAAGACTTCAGTGAGGTAAATGAGAAAAAAGGGGAAGGATATAGCAAAAAAAAAATAGTTTTCTTAACTTTCTTCTGCTGTTAATTTATTCATTCTGCCTTACGCCTCTGTGAATCTTTCTTTACAAGAACTAAAAAAGCACTTCCCCCTTATTAATTATTGTATTGGGTTTTTAATATAAAGAGCAAGAAATTGTATCCACATAAAACTTTTTGAGAACAACCTCTTTTCAACCCGGTACATTTATAACAGTCATCTACTTTCCAGAAAATATCTATCTCTTCATTATAATCACCTAGGGGTTTTTTTTTTCCTTTGTATAATTTAACAATAGAAGGGAAATTTATATTCCAGGAAAGAAGGACTGAAGAGACTGAGAACGCAGGAGATACTTACAGGCTCAGCTTTTTGTTAAAAGAAAATCAATGCCTAAGCAAAACATTAAATTGTGATGCGGTGCTAATTATTAATAAGATTCACTAGTTATGGGAGAAAGAGAGGTTTGGCAAGATTCCCAATTCCACTCTCCTTCCATTGTGGAAAAAAAAATAACAGGCTGAATGTGGAAATTTGTTGCCTAAATTTTACAATCAAGAGTTTGAAAGTGGTTTAGCCGGAGACTGGATCCGGCAATCATTAGTATCTTAGCACCTTCAACCCAAACTTTAGATGCCATTGCCTGTTAGGTTTTGAAGACAGTCAAGGACAATTTGGGGCATGAAATCAAATATCTTGTGTTACGGAGCTCCCTTCTTTAGAGAATGTTCAAATAAGGGGACAACAGAATATTCTAAAAGAGATTTTGGTGTGTGTGTGTGTGATAAATTTAATATCAGCTCCAGGAAATCATCACATGACATCTGCTTCTTGTGAAACTCCTTCCAAGTCAATTGTTGTCATCTCCACTACATTCAAGGAGCAGAATCAGAATCAAAATAGAGCTAGAAGAGATCTTGGAGGTCTTCTAGTCCAACCCCGGGCTCAAGCAGGAGACCCTATACCAGACATGTCAAACTCACGACGTCACGTGACGTCACACGACGTATCGGAGCTTTTTCCCCATTGCCGACAATGGGGTGGGCGTGGTTTCCTCGTGACGTGTCCAGCCCGCAGGCCGGCAGTTTGACATCCCTGCCCTAAACCATTTGAGACAAGTGGCTGTCCAGTCTCTTCTTAAAAGCCTCTACTAATGGAGTACCTACAACTTCCAGTGGCAAGCTGTTCCAATGGTTGATTGTTCGCACTGTTAGGAAGTTTCTCCTTAATTCCAGGTTGCTTCTCTCCTTGATTAGTTTCCATCCATTGTTTCTTGTCCTGCCTTCAGGTGCTTTGGAGAATAGGTGGACCCCCTCTTCTTTGTGGCAGCCCCTCAAATACTGGAATATTGCTATCACATCACCCCAATTCTTTTCTCTAGGTTGGCCATACCGAGTTCCTGCAGCCGTTCTTCATATGTTTTAGTCTCCAGGCCTTTAATCATCTTAGTTGTTCTTCTCTGCACTTTTCCCAAAAGATCTGTTTTGCGATGTGGAGACCAAAACTGGATGCAGCATTCCAGATGTGGTCTTGCTAACACTTCATTTGATTTTGATTCTATGCCTCTGTTTATATAAACAAGGATTGTATTAGCTTTTTTTGGTGGCTGCTGCACATGGACGGCTCGTATTTAAGTGATTATCCATTAGCACTGTGAGGGACCATTTCAGATTGCCTCTGCTAAACATAACATTAAAATCACACTGTTCTTACTAACATCTCTCTAAACAGCAGCCAGGAACATTTGCCAATGAGTACAACTGTTGACTGGAGTAGCAGATGGTTACAAGAGGTAGGTCTGTGTCACACCAGTTGTTGTCCTCATTCTTTGTGCCTGGCTTTTATGCTTTATGTGAGACTTGCCCAAATCCAGGCTAGTACAAATTAAGTCAGTTAATTTTCTCTTTGTATTTAGGGGAATTCATTCTACTCTAGCCCCAAAGAGACAACCTTAGCTAGTTGATAGAGATAAAGCTTTGTTAGAGATTGCCACATGCTTACAAGAAAGATTAATCACAATTACTTTGAAGTAAATATCGTTCAACCTAGCACTTAGTACTGGCTGGCTTCTGAAAATCCCATCAGTCAGTGTACATCAAATTAACCATGGTATTATTAACTGTTGCCAGCTAACTTAAAAAAGTATTATGAAACAACTTCAATGTATCACATCAATTACATCACCTGATAACTGGTTGTGTATTTCTAAAAGAAGGATCTTGATCAGCCAACCCATGGCTTATTTCCACCTTGAGGTTCTAGAGGACATCCCAGTTATGCCTTTCCCTAGAGCTGGTGTCCTTATTCGGTTGAGTTCACCTCATAAACTAAGCCATAGTGTGTCTTGACTTGGCCAAAGGTCAAATCCTGACCCAGGACTGGCTTCATCCAATATGCTAAACTGGACTTGGAATCTGGTATAAAATCCAGTGCAACTAACCTGGATGGAGCAATGATTTGGTTTTATATAATGACATTTCTTATGATCCAGGACCCCATGTCATGATTTTTACTGTTAGAAGGGATGGGATCAAAACCTACACCCCCTCCCTCCCTCCCTCCCTCCCTCCCTCTGTCATCTTCCTTCCTTTCCTTCTTTCCTTCTTTCCCTCTCTTTCTCCTACCATCCTGGTCCAAAATTAATACAGTGACTAGAGTTAGAGCAATGCTTCTCAACCTTAAGATGGGTGGCTGGGGAATTCTGGGAGTTGAAGTCTACCCATCTGAAAGGCGTCAAAGTTAAGAAACCCTGCAGTTGGGGATCTAGACGTCTACCCTGTTTTACATTCTTGAAACATATATTGCAAGCAAAGTGCATTCTTTTCCCATCCAAGTCTCATTTTGAATGGATCTGTCTGCTAATCCTTCCCTGTCTATTAACTGTCCCTAGAGTTCAAAGGGGTTTTTTTTCTCTCCACAGTTGTCCCACCCTATTGTTCCACACCTCTGCTTTCATACCTTCCCATCCATTTGCAGCTTGTTTTGTTGTTATTTCTTTAGCAAAGAAAAACTCTGTTATTATTCACATCTGCTTGAAATCCACATATGGGCATCAGGATTGACCTTCATGGCTACACCAAAGACATCTATCCAAACCTAGACACATACATCAGATCCACTTTAGAATACAATGGCTAGCATCTCTCACTTGCTAACCAACATGCTCAGTAACTGAGAGGTTACTGTGATGAATATTAAAGGGCAACTGGGACAGTTCAATTCCTACAGCTGAGTGTTTGTTTATTTAAATGTATTAGCTGCCCAACACCAATAGACTGTAGGCAGTTTCATTTCTGAACAAATAAAGATTCAGGAAACTATTTAGTAAATAGTCCCCTGCAAGCATCTCCAGTTACAAAATCTCCACCTTGTATTTATCTAAACAATGTGTATAGCCACTCATCTCATGTAGTTGATTCTGGGTAGCTTACAATACACTGAAGTGATACAATAACACACGCACATGCCCAAATTAACACTCTTTCAACCACAGAACATTCTGTAACCAGTGCCACTTAAGTTACTCATCCTTGCAATCATTTGGCCATTCAGCTAGGCTTTCCTTGAACCTTGGCCAGGCCCTTGAAAGAATCAGAATAAGAATAGAGATGGAAGGGACAACTAGTCCAACCTCCTGCTCAAGCAGGAGACTCTATACCACTTCACACAGGTGGCTGTCCAGTCTTTTCTTACAAACCTCCAGTGATGGAGTACCTACAACTTTTGAAGGGAAGCTGTTCCATTGTCTCATTGTTCTCACTGTTAGGAAGATTCTCCTGAATTCCAGGTTGCTTCTCTTCTTGATTAGTTTCCATCCGTTGTTTCTTGCCTTGCCTTCTGGTGCTTTGGAAAATAAGTTGACCCCCTCCTCTTCGTGGTAGCCCCTCAAATATTGGAATATTGCTATAATGTCACCCCTACTCCTTCTTTTCTCTAGACTGGCCAAACCCAAATCCTGCTATCATTCTGCATATGTTTCTGAAAGATTAACCAGGATGAGGCCAACCAAACCTCAGAGGGGCAGCTACTCCAGAGGATGGAGGCCACAACAGAGAAGACACCTCTCCTAGGTCCTGCTAGATGACACTGCTTCTACAGAAGGGATCTGGGACCTGAAAAGCAGCTCCTGAGCAGTTATCAGTAAAAGATCTGTTTCCCTCCACAGCCCAAGAAAGCTATTAGAAAGAGAATCAGAACATTTGTACCCTGAAGAAACGAGGATATATTGCTTTAAAATGGAGAATAATTCAGTTGTTGAAATTTCTGTAAACCCATCCCCTTTGTCTCAACGCATCTTGCTAAAGAGACGATGTGGCAATCTTGCTTGGAAAGAATCACTTTAGGCTAAGAAGACTTACACTGGGTTTGCACACTAAGTGACAAATAAACAAATGAGCCCCCATGATGTTATCTAGTTTGGGTAATGAAACATCTGCAAGAAGATAACCAAGCTCAGAGAGCACCAAGGACTCCACAGTCATCATCATCCTCCTCTTCCTCTTCCTCCTCCTCCTCCTCGTCCTCCTCCTCCTCTTCCTCTTCTTCCTCCTCCCCCTCTGCTCCACCCCTACTCCCTTCTAGCACTGATGATGTTACCTAGTTTGGCAATGAAACATCTGCAAGAAAACAAGCAAGCTCAGAGAGCACCAAGGACCCCACAGTCTTCCTCCTCCTCCTCCTCTGCCTCCTCTTCCTCTGCCGCCTCCTCCTCTTTCTCCTCCTCCTCCCCTACTCTCTTCTAGCACTGATATGTTACCTAGTTGGGTAATAAAATGTCTGCAAGAGAACAAGCAAGCTCAGAGAGCACCAAGGACTCTACAGTCTTCCTCCTCATCATCTGCCTCCTCTCCTTTCTCCTCCTCCTCCTCCTCCTCCTCCTCCTCCTCCTCCTCCTCCTCCTCCTCCTCCTCCTCCCCTACTAGCACTGATATGTTACCTAGTTGGGTAATGGTCTGCAAAAAAACAAACAAGCTCAGAGAGTACTAAGGACCCCTCAAAAAAAAAAAAAAAAACCTCAGACTTCAGTGGACTTGCTAGCCAGGTTGAGCAAACTCATCCAGTGAGTTTTCAAGATTGACGTTCAGCTTGATTCTAGAACTCCCAGGTCCACCAAATCCTTTCTTCAACCATCTGCTTTTTCCATTATGACCTCAGGCCTCTGTTGACTTCACAGTGCTACGGAAACCTACTGTTGTTCCGAAAGCAGAAAAAGTCCCTGCCTCATCTATCCATGGGCTATTTTACTGGATAGAAAGAGGGAGAAAAGCTCAAAAAGAGAGCCTGGCTTCTTTGAAGGTAGGAAGCGAATGCAGATCTTGCTAAGCTTGGATGAGGACAAACATTGAGAGATGAAGGAGAGGATGGAGAGCGAAAGGTTTAAAAGCCCCACCTCATCGGAAGAGGAACTCAAAGGATTCAGTGCATCTGTCTCAACATTATTAGTAAGTTGCTGTCTTTAATCCTTGTTGTTGTTGTTAGTTGCGAAGTCGTGTCCGACCCATCGCAACCCCACGGACAATGTTCCTCCAGGCCTTCCTGTCCTCTACCATCTTCTGGAGTGCATTTAAGTTCACGCCTACTGCTTCAGGGACTCCATCCAGCCATCTCATTCTCTGTCGTCCCCTTCTTCTATTGCCCTCCATCTTTCCCAGCATTAGGCCCTTCTCCAGTGAGTCCTTCCTTCTCATTAGGTGGCCAAAGTATTTGAGTTTCAACTTCAGGATCTGGCCTTCTAAAGAGCAGTCAGGGTTGATCTCCTCTAGGACTGACCGGTTTGATTGCCTTGCAGTCCAGGGGACTCACAGGAGTCTTCTCCAGCACCAGAGTTCAAAGGCCTCCATTCTTTGGCGCTCAGCCTTTCTTATGGTCCTTGAGTTCCACCCAAAAGCCCATCATGGCCTATAACTCAGAAGAAGATCACATGGGACATTCTCCTATTCTTCTCTTGAGGTCCCCATCAGAACAACAGAATAACGAATAACAGAATTGAGAGGGACCTTGAAGGTCTTCTAGTCTGACCTCCAACTCAAGCAGGACAAATGGCTGTCCAATCTCTTCTTAAAAACCTCCAATGTTGGAGCACCCACAACTTCTGGAGGCAAGACCAGAGCAGACTTTATGGAACCATTATTATTCTAGAAAGTAAGGTGGTTTCTACTGCTGTTTTCTCAGTAGGTTTTGCAACGTTCTCCATTTCCACACTGACACTTCTTTTTCCCACCTGAAACAACTCCTGCGCCTTAAAGTTGAATCCCATTATTTCTTTTTTTCGATTCCAGGAGCTGCAGACCTTCTGTGATTTTAATGAGATTTGCTTAAATGGTCCCTCTACCTGATTCCATCGGTTTTATTCCCCCCCCCCCACAAGTTCCTCTCACCAGTTGTTTGCAACTAATTATGCATTCAATCTGTGTCGACCCCTGGTAACTAAATCTCATTTACAAATATCTCTTAGCTCAGGCTTTCCAATCGGAAAATTCACTGCTATAGAAAGGCAAGGAATGAGAAACACGACAAAGCTGTCAATACGCACCTTGCCACAATTGATGCTCACGCACAATGCAGCCGCATGTATAGGCCTGCGTGTCTAGAAACAGGTAGCCCTCGACGTACAACCAAAACGGGCCCCCCAAATTCATATTGTTAAGTGCTGCATTTGTGAAGCGGGTTTTGCCCCGTTTTACGCCGTTTCTTGCCACAGTGGTTAACGAATCACTGCAGTGGTTAAGTTAGTAACCCAGTTGTTGAGTGACTCTGGCTTCCCCACAGTGACTTTGATTGTCAGAAGGTCGCAAAAAGGGGATCACATGACCCCGGGACATTGCAAGCATCATAAATATGAGTCAGTTGACAAGCATCTGAATTTTGATTGCTGCAGTGGTCACAAGCGTAACAAATAGTCAAAAGTGACTATTTTCAGTGCCATTGTAACTTCGAACAGCCACAAAATGAACTGTTACAAGTCGGCAACTACATGTCCATATGCCCTTCCATACCAATAGTCTACTGCATGTTATGAAGATCTTGCATGGGTTTCAGGCAATGTTCACATGGATCCCCCAGGTGAAATCTCTTCAAACATCTGTCCTTTTTATTACACCTGACTCTTCTTCCCTTCCATGGCCTTTGTCTGCGGTGTAGAGATCCTCTCAATAAACATTGTGGAGCACGTCCCCAAGGAGCTTTTTCAAAAGGCAACTGGGCTTTCTTTTTTCCTTGAAGACTAAGCAAGGAGAGAAGCAACCTAGAACTAAGGAGAAACTTCCTGACAGTGAGAACAATTAACCAGTAGAACAACCTGCCTCCAGAAGCAGTGAATGCTCCAATATTGGATATTTAAAGAAGAGAATGGACAGCCCTTTGTCTGAAATGGGATAGGGTTTCCTGCCTGAGCAGGGAGTTGGACTTGATGACCTCCAAGGTCCCTTCCAACTTTATTTTTTATTATTATAAGAAAGCAGAGAAGCAACCTAGAACCAAGGAGAAACTTCCTGACAGTTAGAACAATTAACCAGTGGAACAACCTGCCTCCAGAAGCGGTGAATGCTCCAACACTGGATGTTTTTAAGAAGAGACTGGACAGCCATTTGCCTGAAATGGTGTAGGGTTTCCTGCCTGAGCAGGGGGTTGGACTAGATGACCTCCAAGGTCCCTTCCAACTTTATTTTTTATTATTATAAGAAAGCAGAGAAGCAACCTAGAACCAAGGAGAAACTTCCTGACAGTTAGAACAATTAACCAGTGGAACAACCTGCCTCCAGAAGCGGTGAATGCTCCAACACTGGATGTTTTTAAGAAGAGACTGGACAGCCATTTGCCTGAAATGGTGTAGGGTTTCCTGCCTGAGCAGGGGGTTGGACTAGATGACCTCCAATGTCCCTTCCAACATTATTATTATTATTATTATTATTATTATTATTATTATTATTATTATTATTATTATTATTATTCCATAATGTGAAAATTCCCCCAATTAGTCCTTTGTTAGGTCTCCTTCCAGCCTGTGTAAAAACCTTTTGGTGTGCTGAATAAGGGAGGGGGAAAAAATGCTTAGCTCTCCTCCAAGGAACCATCGTACAAAGCTGAGGGGTAGACTAAGCAACAAGGCATCCTACACTGTTCCATCATAAATGTGATGTGAAAAAGACGCCGGAAAGCTTATCAGATAATAACATCCAGGATGAAATTCCTCATGCTTCTCATTTTTTCTGGGTCACCTTTATCAGTGCTTTTTTCACTGCTGACCTCCTGAGAATATGTTGATGTTGTGTTTCAGGGGATCAAGAAACTGCCCATCGATGCTGCAGAATGGGAAAGCTATTTCGACGAGAGTGGACAGATTCTCAAATCACGAAACTACATGGCCTCCCAAATTTTGGAGAGGGTGAGTGTCCTTGGAGAACAATAGAGAACGTGGTGGGGGTTGGACCTGAAGAAGATAAGATGTCCATCTTGATTCTCTTCTTTACAATTGGCTCTCTTTTTACCTGACCCCTGGCCTTATCCCAAGAGGGGCGTTTTTGAAGAGTCAGTTCCCACAAGCGTTCTGGCTGCTGTACAGGCCACATGGGGACTGTAGTTCATAAACCCCCGGAGCGTATCAGATAGGGGGATTTCTGCTTTAGTGGTTCGATTCCTAGTTTTCCACCTGAAGGAACTAATTTAAGATGAAGTTTTCCTGGGGGGGGGGGGGACTCTAATATGAAAGTCCCCTTTCTCGTGGATTCGTCATGTTTTTCTGCACGGAGGAAGCACAGTTTTTTGACTGACACAATGGGCCAAGAATCAACTAGAGATCCAGCTGTCTCCCAACACCTAATTCATGCAAAACACAATAGTTCCCCTTCTCCAAACATCTTTCTCCTATTGAAAGGTGAGGTTGCCATGGAGATCAGATACCTGGGCAACTTTAGAAGGGGAGAAAAAAAATCCTTCCCCAGAGTTCTTTTCAAGGGTGGTACAAGTAGATTTCTCCAGCCAATTTGAGGTCTGGAGAATTTGCTTTTCCAGGGATAATTCAAGGGATTAAGAAACAAGGTCGACTGGGAATGCAGAATTTCAGGTAGGGAGGGACAATAGTGGTAGCTGCTTAATTGTCCGCCTTTTAATTTGAAGGAGCAGGATCATTTTTAATTGTAGAAGTCGCTTTGTATGCCTTGCCAAAGATAATTCATTTTCATCCCATTTATCTTCTCTTTGCATCAGAGCTACCCACTGCCTAGACAGATGGGGAATAATACTGTCCAAGACAATAGCCTGGAGAAATGATTGAAGGGCCCTACAGAAATGTCCTTAATAGAAGGAAGTAAATAAAGGAAGAAGTTAAGATGCGGCTCACAGTCCAATTAACGTTTTGAAAAAGCAGTACGCCTAGACAGGCCATTGAAGCTCTAGTATTTTCTAAAACAAGAACACCTCCTGCCCACCACCCTAAAATGAAGGCAAACTAAATGACCTAATACTAAGGGAAAGGTCCAGAGTGGGAAAAATATTAAAAGCGGAGAACTGCAATTGCAGTTTTATATACTTCAGTCTTAATTTGTCCTTGATGCTCTCTGAGCCCGGTTGTTTTCTTGCAGATGTTTCATGACTTAAACTAGGTGACATCATCAGTGCTAGAAGGGAGTAGAGTGGGAGGAGGAGGAGGAGGAGGGGGGGGAGGAGGAGGAGGAGGAGGAGGAGGAGGAGGAGGAGGAGGAGGAGGAGGAGGAGGAGGAGGAGGGAGGAGGAGTAGAGGAGGAGGGAGAAGTATGGGGATGGAGTTCTTGGTGATCTCTGAGCTTGGTTGTATTCTTGCAGAAATTTCATGACCCAAACTAGGTAACATCATCAGTGCTAGAAGGGAGTGGGGTTTGGCGAGGAGGAGGAGGAGGAGGAGGAGGAGGAGGAGGGGAGGAGGAGGAGGAGGAGGAGGAGGAGGAGGAGGAGGAGGGAGGAGGAGGAGGAGGACCTTTGCTCTCTGAACTTGGTTGTTTTCTTGCAGACGTTTCATCGGTACTATGGTGTTACCTAATTTGGCTCATGAAATGTCTGCAAGAAAACAACCAAATTCAGAAAGCATCTCCACAATCATTGTCGTCGTCCTCCTCCTCCTCCTCCTCCTCCTCCTCCTCCTCCTCCTCCTCCTCCTCTTCCTCCTCCTCCTCCTCTCCACAAAACCCCCTCCCTTCTAGCACTGATGATGTTACCTAGTTTGGCTCCTTAATGCTTCCGCTCCAGGTTAAGCTCATTCGGGGTCAGCTTTTCCTTAAAGAGGCTGTGCTATTCTGACTCTCACCCTGGAGTCAGCTTCCTCTTTCCAGCTAACTCCAGGAGGTCAATGAGAAGAGTTCCCTTTTGATGGGAAGGAGGGAGAGGAAGAGAGAAAGCCAGGGGTACTTGGATGGCTGAGAAATTCTGGGAGGTCAAATCCACAAGTCTTAAAGCGGCCAAGTTTGGAGACCCTTGCTCTATACCATCAGAGTCTGGATAAACTCAGCGAACACTCCGAGTTTCTTTTAATCCTAGAGTCATTTTTTTTTAATTAGTTCCTGTTTGAAGAAAACAAAATTGCCAAGTTCCTCCACCACTATGTTCTCTTGTCTCTCTTATGGAAGCCCCACAGCAAGGGCCATTGGCACCGAGATGTTGTTTGCCAGTCTCCAAGCTGGCCGCTGTTTTTCCTGGCAAAGTGGCTTGATTGCTTCCTGAGGTTTAATTATCCTTTGGCACTTACAATTCCATTTTTGGAGAAAGCATGAGGTTAGCTATGGCTGCTCTCTTCCTCCAAGCATGCTTTGAAAGTTTCCACCAAGCCAGATATTTTCATCAGGCAGGTTATGAGCAAATCGTCGCTTTCCCAAACATGGCTCTCCTCCAGGCTTGTCAAAACTCCCAGAATCCTGAGGACAAGCCCCAACATTCTAAGCCTGCATGGACAAAGGGTGGAATTCTGGGAAATGTAGTCCTCACATCTCTGGAAGGAACCAGGTTGGAGAAATGAGCATAGATCCCGCAAGGGAAGAGGAGGTCAGATAATTCTGAAAGCAATCTCTTCCCTTTGCATTAAATGAGTTATTTTCAAAGCAACGAGATGCCTTAAAATGACATGCTAGCTGTTTATTGCTTAGTCCAGGGATGGCAAACCTTTTAGAGACCGAGTGCCCAAACTTCAACCCAAAACCCACTTATGTATTGCTGGGTGCTGGGTGGGCGTGGCCCGCTGGGTGGGCGTGGCTACAGTGGTCATGGCAGATGGGTGGGCATGGCCAGGGTGGGCACGGCCAGCCTGATGTTGCTCGTGGGGAGGGATGCCTGTGGGGGCCGGGTAGGGTTGGGGGAGATCCAGGGGTCTCTGGCGGGTGGGGAGGTGAGCAAGAGGCTGGTTCTGTGGGGTGAGGCAAGGCAAGGCGAGGTAGGGTGAGGGTGCCATGTCACAGGGCAAGGTGAGGTAGGGGCCAGGGTGGCTGCTGCCTGACACCATCGGCCCCCGCACACAGAGGCCAGCAAGCGCATGGGTGCTGGAATGCATCCAGCCACGTGGGACCTCAGCGAGTTAGCGGGTGGCTGATTGAAGATGGTTGCCATCTCCAGGGCATGGCGCGTGTGCCCACAGAGAGTGCTCCGAGTGCCGCCTCTGGCACCACTGGTCTACACAGAACTGGACGGTGCCGAAAAGAAGACTTCTCCAAGGCAGGTGGTAATGATTGACTCTGGAGCAAAATGATCTAGGATGGTTAGTCAAAATCCTTCTGTAGCAATCACACCTTTGGTGGCTTGGGAAAGAGGCTGGGGTCGCACTAAAATAAGCAACCTGAAGGTCACCGTTTCCCTCCATTTCTTTTTGAATGTTGTTTTTGTTGTAGGGATTGGATCTTTCTGTCAGATCAGAAGCTTGGAAGTTCCTCACAGGTTACTATCCTTGGAAAAGTTCCTATGATGAGAGGCTCACGACCGACAGCATGAGGCGGTGTGTAAATTAAGTCCTGGTGGGGGTAGTGCTCAGCGGTAGGTAGTAGCTCAGCCACTTCCAGATCCATTAAGAGGACTTGTGCAGAATTCTCAACTAGCACAGGGATCAACCACGCAGGCTAGGAATTGTGAGACTTGTGTCACACGAATACTTGGACAGAGCCAGGGCTGAAGAAAGTGAGATGTTCTGCTGAGCTTCTCCACATCTATCTCATCGGTTATTCAGCCTTGTCATCAATGCCTCCCTTCCCCTTTGCAGGAAAAGCTATGAGTCCCTGTGCAACATGTACACCAAGATTGAGCCACTGCTGGAGACAGAGCATCGAGACTTCACAGAAGTCCACAATGTTATACGTAAGTATCCAAGAAGGCTTAGGAGAAGGATGCCTATAGAACTGGTGATGCACCTCATTATAAGAAGATACATTTCAGGGGGGGGAAGAATAAGAAGCATGTACTTAAAATTGGTACCTATTCTATATGTCCATGGAGATCCTCAGTCATCCAGGTCATGGTTGTCCCAAAGATGCCTTTTCAAAAGGCAACTGGACTTTGTTTTTCCTTGAAGACATTTCACTTCTCATCTGGAGAACTGAAGAAGCTTCTTGGCGGAGAAGCAAAACATCTTCAAGGAAAAACAAAGTCCAGTTGCCTTTTGGAAAAAAAAGCATCTTTGGGACACGTCTATACCATAATATACTCATAAATTAATGCAGAAATGGGATAGTTGTAGGACAGTGGTGGCGAACCTATGGCACATGTGCCAGAGTTGGCACTCAGAGCCCTCTCTGTGGGCACGCATGCCATGCCCCAGAGATAGCAACTGTCCCTCTTCAACCAACCACCCGCTAACTCACTGAGGTCCCACATGGCCATCCCTCCTGGCCTCACATGCTCTCCTTTTCCCAGGCACGACCCCTGCATTGCCTCCTCAGCTGTCGGCCAGCCATCCAGCTCAGAGGTGGCTTCTCTGAACTGCTGGCGGCAGGCTGCGGAGCTCCAGAGTGTGCCTGTTGAGGGGCTGGCAGGCTGTGGCTGCTGATGGTCACTGTTGCCCCCATGCGCTCACTGGCCTCTGTATACGGGAGCTGATGGTGTCAGGCAGCAGCCGCCCTGGCCCCTGCCTCGCCTTGCCTTGCGACAATGGCACCCCAGCCCTGCCATGCTTCATCTCGCCTTACCCTGCAGGATGAGCCTCCTGCCCACCACCCCACCTTCCAGAGACCCCCTGGATCTCCCCAAACCCTGCCCACCCCCCACAGGCATCCCTCCCCATGAGCAACATCAAGGTGACCACGCCCACCTTGGCCACACTCACCCAGTCTGCCATGACCACCACAATTATACCCACCCAGTGGGCCATGCCCGCCTGGCATTCAGTGATAAATAAGTGGGTTTTGGGTTGCAGTTTGGGCACTCGGTCTCTAAAAGGTTCGCCATCACTGTTTGATCCTAATTTGTAGGAGCAAATTAACTGCTGGGCCATATTTCTTTAATTCAACTACAATGCTTCCAGGAGGCACAATTAATGGGAGTGTGAGGAGTACTGAACAAATTTGGTAAAAACGAGGAGTACCGAAAAAAAAAATTACCCATAAGGAATAAGGTAGTGAGTCACAAGGCAGCCAACACCAGCACGTTCAAGCTTGCGCATCAAGTACCAAACAAACGGTGAGTTACCAAGCCAAAAAAGTATCACGTCAAAATGTGTTGATTACCAAATTCAACAGGTTTCAAAGCAATTGAGCACCAAGGTACCACTGCATCTTTCTTTCTGTCTTTTATTACTCGTTTCCATGATTAGGATGGAAAAGAACAATATAAGAGAAGAAGCCGCTGGGGGAGGTCATTAATTATCTGTAGGGAGTTGGTGATCGAGGTAGATATTTCATTTCTTTTATTAAAGAAGCTGAATATGTCTTTTATCTCAAAAAGGCAAATCTGTCTATAACAAGACCAAGGCTACAGATGGGCACCCAGCCCCAAAGTTTTAGGTACCACCCTCAAAGTCTTTCAGCAAAAAAAAAACCCACACACAACGCTCATAGGAATGAATGGACTCACTTAACAGCCACGATGTTCACTTAATTACTGCCGCAAAAATAAAGTTATAAAATCAGGTCCGTCGTGTGGGTGCCTCGACTTACAACTGTCATGACTTAAAATGGAAATTCCAGGCTTTGTAAGTCAATAAATAAATAATAGTAATAAATAAGTAAGTCAATAAATAAATAGTAAGTCAATAAATAAATAATAGTATTGCAATAAAGGGGCTCTACACGCTGGTGGAAAAATGACCTTTCTCCTTGCTATAAGGTCCCAGTTAAAAGAGTAAAAAGCAGAAGTGGAAATGTAGAGATGGGTAACAAACTGGAAATATTGGGGAAAAGACAAGATTTTTTTCCGCTTTTTTTAAAACGCTTTTGGGGGGGAAAGGAAAAAACACACTCTCCCCTCCTCCCCAATTTTTCTGTTCCCCCCCCCCCCGGGCATTCCCATCTTTAGAAGGGGAAATATTTGGGGGGGGGGCACCATCTATCCATTCTGCAGCATTGTTCCTATATGCTGTTCTCCAGCCATTCTTTAAAAACTGCTCCCCACGTTGTTGCCAATACTTTAGTTGCCAATACTTGCTAAGCACTGATTCCTAGCTTGAACGCTGTATTATTCTAAAAGGAGATCAATAATGCCCAAAGAGAGAGACAGGATTTAAAAAGACAAGAAGAAGAAAAGAGAAGAAGGAAAAGAAGGAGGGTGAGATGGGGAGGGGGGGGGGAAAGCTAAGATGTAATTTTGAAAGAGCCAAATGGAAAAACACCTAAGAATCCATCTTCTCACGTTGGACAGAAAAGCCATGATGGATTATTATAATTTTATTCAGATCTCCTTTTCTGTCTTTTCCCAGCTGTCTAACGAAAAGAATATTAAACGATACAGCAAAATTAAGGCTACAGATCAATGAAACGGACATAAATCAAGACAAGGCAGACTCAAGGAAGATTTACAACTGAGATGGGACGCAGGCCAGGCCCTCCAGCTATAATAGATATTCTCTCTTGCTGGAGAATTCTTTAAACAGGTCACATACTAGTGAAATGTTCCCCTTTATTGCCCGTTCTCTTCCCCAGAATTGGAATCAAAAGAGATTATTTCCCCACTTTTATAGGGAGAAAAAAAAAAGAGGATGTTAGATAGCCGCTTTTCGGAGTTACCCGTTTCCAACCCACTTGGGGATTTAGTGTCTCTCAACGCCTCCACTTGGAGGTTGAAATATTTGGCTTTGCTTTAAATTGCCCTGCTGTTTGGTTCTTTTATTATTATTTTACTTCCTCAGAACAATCAATTTCAGCCTTCAGTGAGGGACTGTTTAACTTTGAGAGGGGTTACTAAATTAAGAGGTGCCAATGAGCTCTTCAGTAGCTCTACTAGGAGCAATAGGGGTGCTTAATTCAAGGAGCACCGTAGAGAGAATAATCTATCGTTCTTACTTGTGAGTAGGGATTTCTTTCCGGGTTCTCTTGAATGATTTTGAACTTCTTTTGTAATTGTTGTCTTTCTTTTTTTCTTTCTTTCCTTTCTTCCTTCCTTCTCTCCCTCCTTCCTTTTCTTTCTTTCTTTCTTCTTTGTTTTTTCTTTCTTTTCTTCCTTCCTTCCTCCCTCCCTTCCTCCTTCCTCCTTTTCTTTCTTTCTTTCTTTCTTTCTTTCTTTCTTTCTTTCTTTCTTTCTTTCTTTCTTTCTTTTATCCCACCCTTATTGTTTTTTTATAAATAACTCAAAGTGGTGAATATATCCAACACACCTTCCTCATCCTATTTTCCCCACCAAAAAGCCTGTGGGGTGGGCTGGGCTGAGGGGGAGGGATTGTCCCAAGGTCACCCGGTCAACTTTCATGCCTAAGGCAGGACTAGTAATCCTGGTAATCGGCCCATAGTCACTCAGTTTCCTTCCCTGCTTAAGGCAGGACTAGAATTCACTGTCTTCTGATGATTGGCCCAAAGTTACCCATCTAGCTTCCAGGCCTAAAGTGGGACTAGAACTCACAGTCTCCCGGTTTCTACCCTGGTGCCTTCCCCATTAGATCAAACTAGGTCTCCAGTCCTCTAGCACTCATCCAAAAGATACCCTTATATACAAGTAATAAATATATAAGGAGCACGATGGCTCCAGTCATTGGAATGCCTGGCAGGAGTTAGCAAGCCCACGTTTGAGACCCTGCGCTGGGCGGGGTTGAGCTCTCGTTCTTCGCTCCAGCTCCTGCGCATGAAAGGAGCCCCCAACTGGGCTTCCCCAGGGCAATGGTAGCATCACTGGCTAATTCTTTCAACCCAAAAGCACCTCGGTGCTTTTGATTCAAGTGCCAAATAAACATATAATTGTGCAAAACACAGTTCTACACATCAATGATTCTATTCAGTTTGGCGAGTCCCATTTCTCATTTTTCCCCTCTGGAGATTCACTTTCAATCCTAATCCCTTTTATGAGACATCATCTGTCCTTCCTTCCTTCTTTCTTCCTTCTTTCCCCTTCTTTTCCTTTTGCACTCGATTTGTGTCTGTCCTTCAAGACTTTTCAATCATACCAATTTTAAAAAAGTATAACTCGGCTGGAGCAATGCAAAGGGATTTGAAGGCGGGCTAGAATCTGCCTATGAATAAATCAGTGTCTGCTTCTGACTGCACCATCTACATAAATAAGTCAACAATGA
Source organism: Crotalus tigris (assembly GCF_016545835.1). Taxonomy (NCBI): domain Eukaryota; kingdom Metazoa; phylum Chordata; class Lepidosauria; order Squamata; family Viperidae; genus Crotalus; species Crotalus tigris. The sequence goes on from NW_024096563.1 coordinate 64,326, forward strand.
GAGAAGGAAAAAACAACAACAATCCAGATGGAAGGGAAGGAGGAGGAGGAGGAGGAGGAGGAGAAGGAGAAGGAGAAGGAGAAGGAGAAGGAGAAAAGGGGGGTGGCATTGAAGAATTTCTTGCTAAACTTCTCTAATCTATTGCAGAAAAGGACCCTGGAATATTTTATAAGGAGTAACCAAATACTTTATCCTGGAATAAGGAGAGCAAAACGCTCTGCAGATAAAAAGGTCTTTGCCCTGAATTTGCACAAAGGAAGGGATGTCAACGGACATCAGATGTTTAGATATACACACCACGAGATCACAGTCAGGAACCAAACATATTTTCTGACCTTTCAGCTTCAACTGGAGCATAAATCATTACAGCTAGGATGAACGCCAAGTTCTGGCTTGGAGAAAATTGGCAAACTTGGAGGGGGATCTAGTAGGCCTCGTTCCTTCGACACTCGGTTTGCTTCTGGCAAGCCCTCCTGATCCTCCTTTCTTTTTCTCCACAGAGTCTGACGTTCAAAGACTTTACATCAAAGATGCTCAGGGCAACCCTCTGGTTGATAAAAAGCAACTGGAGAAGATCCTCCTGCTGAATTATGTATGCAACGTGAATGCCGGTAAGAGGAGAGAGAGGAGAACAAAACCTGAGGTCTAAATATTTTCAGCAGGATGGAGGTGATG